>NC_000067.6:78614162-78749162 GCF_000001635.26 Mus musculus | reverse complement strand
GTGAATTGTAAACAAAGAAGTTATCAACTAGATCACTTCAACAACAGTAAATATGTAAATGTGAGAAAAATTATGTGCAATGGGTATCTACTACAGAGCTTAACACACCTGAGAAGAAACTATTCTACCATTGAGACACACCACTATCCCTGGAGAAAAATTTTGAAAATTGAGGATAGACAAACTTTCTTGAACAAAACACAAGGTCACTAACCTATATATGAATGTTATAAATTGTATTTCCTTCCAGATGCCTCAGTGGTTAAGAGCACTAGCCATTCTTCCAGAATACCCAGGTTCAATTCCCAGCACCCACATGGCAGCTCACAACTATTAGTGACTCCAGTTCCAGGGAATCTGACACCCAAACAGGGACATACATGCAGGCAAAACACCAGTGCACACAAAATAAATAATTTTTAAATGTAGAGTAATTAATTATAACAAAATAACCTGATTTTTAAAATGAGCACAAGGTTTGAATGGATGCCTTGCAAAAGAACTTATATAGGAGCTGGGAGATAGCACAGTCAATTAAGTGTTTGCTATACAGTCATGAAGACCTGAGTTTCACCTCCAAGAACTTAGCATTAAAAACCGGAATTTTACCAGGCATGAAGGCAGACACCTTAATCCCAAAATTCTGGAGGCAGGAGCAGGTGGATCCCTGTGAATTCAAGGTCTGTGTGGTCTACATACCAAGTTCCAAACAACACAACTACATAGTAATATCCCGTCTCAAAAATCAAAAATAAATAAAAATGGTGATAAGCATTAATTATCAAAATTCTGGGAAAGTGGAGCCAGAAAGGTCCCAGGAGCTCACTGTCTAGCCAGACTAACCTACTTGGGAAACTCTAGGAAAGGGAAGGCAAAGGCAAGTATACAAGTACACACATGCACACACACACAAACACACACACCTACAGACAGATACAAAGAAGTTACATAGATTACCAATAGGGAAAAAAATATAGTCTAGCAATACCTGAGATCAAGAATATACAAATTAAGATCATACAAAGATAAAACTGCACACTCTATAACGGAGATAAAATTAGAAGGGTTGGTGGTAAAAATCTCCCACATTGCTGGTAGAAAAATAAACCACCATTCCCAGCCATGATAGAACCATCCATCACCTAGAAAAATTGTTCAACATTTTCAATTGAACAAATACTTACCCAGCAATTCTAGCCCTAAGAAGAAAGCCTTGAATTTGAGGTTTTAAAACAAGAGCCAAGGAGAAAATGAGAGTAATAATCCAAAAAGGACAGAAATGTTCATAGCAACTTCATTTGGGATATCCCAAAGTTTATCATTGAGAAAATGTGCACGTTAATTATAATATAACCTACTACCCAGCCATAGAAAAAAATGAGGAACAGATACAGAACATCTTCAGTAAATCTCAGAAATATTTTGTGAGGGGGAGTAAGGCACAAATTGAATCATCCCACTTGTCTTAGCCACTGTTCTATTGCTGTAAGAGACTCAGTTAGCAAGGGAACTCTTATAAAAGAAAGCATTTATTGGAGCTTGCTTACAGTAGGCCATTATAATCATGGTAGGAGCATGGTAGCACTCAGGCAGACAGGAAGCTGGAGAAGTAGCTGAGAGTTCTACACTCTGATCCATAGGAAGAAAGGGAGTAACTGAGCCTTGTGTGGGCTTTTGAAGCTTAGAGCCTACCCCCAGTGACACACTCCCTCCAACATGGTCATACCTCCTAATCCTTCTAATCCTTTCATATGGTCCCACTCCCTGATGACTAAGCATTCAGATATATTAGCCTGTAGGGGTCATTTTTATTCAAACCATCATACCATTTATTAATAGTGCTAGACAACCTAACCTATGGTAACAAAAAAAAAAAAAAAAAAAAAAAAGATCAATAGCTACATGGAGTTGAACTCCAGCAAACTGTGGCATGCAAGGGAACCTAAGGGAATTTGGTGGGATGATGAGATGCACTGTATTATAATTTGTATGGTAGTAACATGAGCAGATGTATGCCAAAATCTACTTAGCTCTACAGCTAGGATAAAAACAGTTTACTTTCTCAAAAATACACTTTAGTAAACTGATTTAAAACTCTCTAAGGGTTGCCCAGATGCCTTTCCAATGTTCCAGAGACCTTGGAAGCACATGCTGGAAGAAAAAAAAAAAAAACTCTCTAAGGGAGCCATTTTTGTCCTTTCATCTCTAGTCTGTGATGTGATATTAAAATAGGCTGTTATGGGGAAGATTTGGCTTCACCTTCTCAGTGACACAGCGAATTTTTAGTTGATTTGTCAGCTGCCTCAGAAATTACAGAGGATGGGGGTCTGCTCCTCTGCTCTCTTGCATCTGTTCTCTTCTTCATGGTTGACAGAGGCTGTGTCCATATGGCAGAGGAGTAGATCTTTGGCTAGTTCACTTCTAGTTCTAAGACCCAAAATGCAAGAATTCTGTCTCAAAACTCCAACTGTCAATAAACACGGATGTAGCTGAGGTTGTAGGCTCTCCCATGTGCCACAATAGTGCTCAGGACAATGGGGACTTGTATGAACCCACTTATCACTGTGTGGCCTGAAAGAGGGATGAGAGGAAAGGCAGGGTACCATGACAATGGTCTCATCAGAACCATGAGCCTAGAGCTGGGGAGATTAACACCCCAGCCAAGGTGTGCATCCTTGCCATCCTAAACCCATAGAACCCATCACATCTTCCCAGACAATTGACACTCACAGTGTTCTGAAATAAAAATTAAAAACGTAAAAATAAAATGGATGAGCCTGGAGAGGTGACTCAGCAGTTAAGAACATTTGCTGCTCCTCCAGAGGACAAGAGTTCAAGTTCCAGCTTTCATAGCAGAGCACAACCATCTGTAACTCTAGTCCCAGGGCATCCAGTGCCTTCTTCTAGCCTCTGTGGGCTCCAGGCATGCACATGGTGCACAAGTATATATGTAGAAAAACCACCCATACATAAATAAAAGATTGATTAAATTTATTTGATAGTCTGTTTTAAAAGATGAAAATCTCAGGTTACTTATAAAGCCTAGCCCTGCAAATGTGTAGGAGAAAACATTTGAGGTCACAATCTTTTTTCTCCCCATGATCTCCATGATGTTGTTGTTTTTGATACAGAAAAATAAAGATAACAAGGAGGAGCTGTTACTCTTTTCTTCCTAACCATTGCAATCCTTTGGGGAGAAGACTACACAAATGCACATATGCAAAACATCTTCATAAGCATTAGTATATTTGTGTGCCTGTGTTCTCAGTATCTAGTGAGTCTAACTCTTTTTTTTTCTGTGAATATTTCTCAGCAGCCCTAACATAGTAGCAGTCTCTAGCCTGCTTTCCCCAGTGCCTCTGTGTCAGAGAATATACAGAAGAGGAAATCAAAAGTCCTATTTCATCAGCTGACAGCAGAGAGGATAGCAGAGGGAACACAATCTAAGGCTGGCAACCAGCCCTCTTTCTCCCAGAGGAAAATTACCAGAACTCACTGCTGAGTGACTAAGGACTGCCTGGTATTCTCATCTCATAGGAGGCTGAGCAGACAGACACGGCTCTGTAAACATGATAGAGGGAAGCCAGGATTCCACGCTGAGGCCCAGCAGGCTGCCTCTGACCAGGTGGTCTCACCACTTCACCCCATGGACTTCAGACAGACAGCCTGGAACGCTCCTGGGCAAAAGGCCTGCCAAAAGCTTCCTGGCACTGCCACAGATAGGATCCACAGAGCAGCCTTGATGATGAGGAGAGACAGCAGCTTCTTAGTGCTGAGATTGTGGAAACAGAAGTTCTCCGTAGCCTGTTAGCTTACATAGGTGTCTGGAAGAGATGAGTCAACATTGGAATGCATCCTTGACTGTAGCTTTTCTTGCACCTGTTCTGGGACAGCTGTGTTCTCAAAACCTACACCGTGGCAAAACAAAAAAAAAAAAAGAAGGGAAATCGGATTGTAATGTGTTTGCAGGGCACTCAGGAGAGCAGGCCCTGCACCCCATCTGAGCAGCACAGGAGAGCCTGGTAGCAAAGGCACTGGTGAGCCAGGCCCAAGGGCATAAGAACAAGAGAGCTGGCCCTGCCTGTGTCAGGCTGCAGCACTTGAAACCCTGGGTAGTATAGTATAGTATAGTATAGTATAGTATAGTATAGTATAGTATAGTATAGTATAGTATAGTATAGTGGAGTCGTCTCTGGAGGCATGGGTGGTGAACCAGCCTCGAGGGCATGAAAGCAGGAGAGCTACATTGAGTGGCCTAGCCAGAGCAGTGCTAGAGAGCTTGCCCTGGTGTTAAGGCTGACCAGCTCAGCTACCAACCAAGTCTAGGTCCAGGGCTCTGAATTGGCCCACCCCAAAATCTCTATCATCAGTTGAGACACATGAAAGGGCCAGTCCTGCCGTTCCAAAGCTGCAGGATCTCCATGACAGAGGCCAACAACAGGAGAACTGGGAGGAGTCCCTGTGAGGATCCAATATTGATGGTGTCACAGAAGTCAGAGATCTCGAACCAGACCAGTGACTCATTGCAATGAACATCTGCAAGTGAAGATGTGTGGTCACAGGGATATACTGTGGGACACACTGTGACATACTGTAGCTTTCACAATGAGAGTTTTCTATGCTTTTGTTATTGTTGTTTGTGTTTTATTTGTGGGGGGAGGTTGCAAGGGTGAGTGGTGGATATGAGGGCATGGGGGGGATAAGAGGGACTGGGATGCATGATGTGAAACTCACAAAGAATCAATTAAAAATGGTTTTTTTTAATGTGTGGCAGGGATACTAAAGATTTTCACATTTTGCTTATATTTTAGTTGTACTTGTCATAGCCTATAGAGTCAGAGACCTTCTGACTTCTTGCTGTATTTCAGCCCCCAGTGGGGAAACTGGGATGCTTGAAACAGCCAATGAATGAGTAAAACACTGCCTAGTTTTCCTCCAGGTTCACTGTTATCATAAACTCATAAGTATTTAAGTATATGCTACTACAGTGTGTGTGAGTGTGAGTGTGTGTGTGTGTGTGTGTGTGTGTGTATGTGCACGTGTGTATATGTGTTGGTATATGTATACTTGTGTTGGTGTGTGTCTAACTGTGTCCATGTTGGTATGTATAAGTTTTGGTGCGTGTTATGTTATTGTGTGTCTGTATATTTGTATGTGTGTTGAAGTATATATATGTGTGAGTGTTGGCATGTGTACAGAATCATGTTTGCATATGTGTGTGTGTGTGCGCTCATGTGTGCATTTACCAAATCCTAGTTTCTGAAGCACTGATGTCCAAGAAACTATGATTTCTTTTTTTTTTTTCTACCTTTAGCTATCTAGTTGAGAAAAGTAGAATGTTATCTTCTCAGAATGTCCCACTACTAAGAGACTTCCAACCCTGTGATAAACTATGCATTTGAACTGTTTTATACTCAAACTGGATCGTCCCTTAGTAAGCGAGAACTCAACCCATTTCTAAGGCAGGTAAATCAGGACAACCTCACTAAGGTCAACACTAGAGTGAAGTAGAGGCCTGTGACAACTGAGAGAAGGCAAGCATATGACAGAGCCACTGCTTACCCACAGCCAAACACGGCTGAAAGTGCCCCCTGCGCACCGCTTCCACCATCTCCCCAGCAGCCCTTGGTTAACCGTTACTTCCCACCAGCTCCTCATCTTAGAAATGCTTTACCCCACAAGCCACACTTCCAATTAACTCTCTCATTCCTCTGTCCAAACCTAGTTTAGATTACCTTGGGGACCAGTTCTCACATCCACCAAAGTGGGGGATGAGAACTCTTTCTCATCTCTGATCCTTTGGGATTACCTGCCTGACAACAAGGCCATTGTGCTAATATTGCAGACCAGAGAAGAGGTGTGAGTCTAAGCCCTTAGCTCCTCCACAGACAGAATCTCCTTGGGATGGAGGCAGCATCAGCTTTTAGAGCTGAATATTGAAGCACATTTCCTGAGGAGGTAAATGTTGATGGGAACAGGCAGGCTCCGTCAGTTCTGGCCTCCACCGTGACCTTTTCTTCTCTGGGCCAGAGTGTGACCCATTGTGCCTGAAGGGTTGGAGGACACAGCACTAACTCTCATCCCTGGGCTAACGCTCATTTAAAAAGGTAAACAGCACTGTGGCCCATTTGGCCTCAGAAATGGACTTGGTGGTGTGGTGCCTCGAGGAAGCCAATACTGTCCCATATGGCTACCCAGCTTTCAGTGGAAGAAAATCAAGCGTTTGCATTGGGACCAATGGAAGGCTGAATGAGCCCTGGAGGATGCTTGGGCTGGAAGGGAAGGTTCGGAAGTGCTGGAGGGAGAAAAGAAAAGGAAATAAGCAGAATGCAGACGGGTCGGAGCGGGAGCCCTGAGTTTCCTCTGAACTTTGTACGTGGAGACCTCGCACGTTCTCTGCCTTGGATGCAGTGATTGACAGAACCGCAGCTTGTTCCTGAAAACGCATCGGGATTTTTTTTCTCTCTCTGGTTCCGAGCCTGAAGGACTATTACTGAGAGTGATGCCTTGTATCTGTTTCTTTTTACCTCCACCGTCCCTCATCCCCCTCTGTGCTCTACTCTTCTCACTTCCCCAAGCTCATCTCTCCTTTCCTGTTCTTAGCCTTCTGTCCATCCTCACCAAAGTAGATGGAAAAATCGTCCTCTGGAGGGGAAAAACAAGCGCACTTCCTTGTCGAAGAAGTAAGCCAGTGCTTGTGCTTACAGCTTGTCTTAGGCGGTGTGCGAGTGCTCCCGCCTTCAGTAACTCCCGGGCACCAACTCCATGCCAGCCCGTGCAGATGGTATCTCTGCTCAACTCTGGGTGTTATAATAATTTGGGTGTCTCACGGTTTTCAGACAGATTGGAGAAAGGTATTGTGGGAGTGCAGTGAAAACGCTTTTAATTCTTTATAGCGTCCTCAATAAAGGCTTCTTGGCGGTGGTACTGTTTATGTTGGCTCTTGAAGGATACATAGTGTTGTTGTCGTCGTTGTTGGTTTGGTTTGGTTTTAGACAAAAATAAAAAATTAAAAAGACCTTAAGAATGAAGCAGAACCCCCAGGCTACAGGGCAAGTTCTATGCTAGCCTGAGCTACTTGGGAAACCCTGAACCACAAATAAATAAAACAAAAACAACCAAGACCTTAAAAGAGTAAAGGAAAATCATCCTAAGATGTGAAGCAATGAGGGCTAGAGATACAGCTCAGTTGGTGGAGGGTGTGCCTAGCGTTCTGGAAGCCCTGGGTCCAATCCCCCGCACTGCATTAAGAAAATAAGAATGGGGGACAAACGTGTAAGAGGTTGGAGGGAGGAGATCAGGAGTTCCCCTCATACTCGGTTACACAGCAAGTGCAAGGCCATCCTAAACTACAAAGACCCTGACTCAAAAGCGTGGGGCAGGGAGAGCTGGAGAGATGGCTCAGCAGTTTAGAGCTCTTCCTGCTCGTCCAGAGGTCCTGAGTTTTGTCTCTCGTATCCTCAAAGAGCAGCTCACAATCCCCTGTAACTCCAGACCCAGAGGATAAGACATCCTTTGGGGGTTTCCTTGGGCACATGCAGACATGTGGCATACACACACATGGATAAATCACAGACACATCAGTAACAATAAATCTAGAAGATGAACAGACATAATAGTCAAGCACTTGGAAGACAGAGGTAGGCAGATCTCTATGAGTTCAAGGCCAGCCTGGTCTACAAAGCTAGTTCCTGGACAGCCAGAGTTACAAAGAGAAACCCTGTCTCCAAAAAAAAAAAAAAAAAAACCTCAGAGCCGGGCGTGGTGGCGCACGCCTTTAATCCCAGCACTTGGGAGGCAGAAGCAGGTGGATTTCTGAGTTCGAGGCCAGCCTGGTCTGCAAAGTGAGTTCCAGGACAGCCAGGGCTACACAGAGAAAGCCTGTCTCGAAAAAATTTTTTAAAAAAATAAATTAAATTAATAAATTAATTAAATTAAATTAAGTACCTCAGGAGCCCTGTGCTCTCTATATTGTCATACAAGAACTAGAGACATGTAAGTGACTTAAGTTAAAAATTACCATGGTCACATTTTCATAGTAAGAAGATAGTTTTGGCTACTGGGTCGAGATGTGCAGCTAGGGTAAGTAAGCCCACAACAAGCAAAGCTCCTGCGGGGCTCGAGCAGGAGATGGTGGGGTCAGAAGCCTGTGCAGCACAGGTTTAGAAGAAACAGCCCCATGTTCTCACCACTCTGTTTCCAAAGCAACACTTCTGCCTCCCAGCTTTGCTTCATGGACTCAAACAAGAAAACAGTGCCTGCGTGCCAAGTCACGGACCGCGCTCATGTTTCCTTGGCTTGTTCTTGCGTTGTAAATAAGCTCTGGCACAGAATGATCGGTGGTGTGACACAGCAGTGATCACAATGATGACGAGGACGTAACCACCTACTTAGAACATGAGAGTGGACTCTGAACGTCCATGGAGATTTTCTCTCTTCTGGATTTGCCCTTTTCTCCATGCCCCTCCCTTATGGTGATGGAATTAGAAGGTGGAGATTTGGGGAAGCGGTTAAATCCTGAGGGCTCGGCCTTCGTGAATGGGATCAGTAGCGTTATACAAGAAGCAACCTACAGGGAACCGCTGACCTCTGGACACAACAGGATAGCCGTACTTAGGGATTCATAGCAGTTGTGACATCATGAACCACACAGACCCATGCAAGCTCAATCCAGACAAAATCTCAGCATGGAAGGGCAGAGCTAGATAGACGTCCCACCCCCCCAGCTAAGGCGCTATTGGCAACTGGTAGCTGTTCATGGACAGAAGAGCCTGTTTTCTTTAAGAGTGTAGCACCTGGTAAGTGCCATGCTCCCAGGAGTTTATACAGTACCAACTGTACTTGATTTAAAAAAAAAAAAGACATGGACTGGAAAGATGGCTCAGTGGTTAAGAGCACTGACTAAGTTCAATTCTCAGCAACCACATGGTGGCTCACAGCCATCTGTAATGGGACCCGATGCCCTCTTCTGGTGTGTCTCAAGACAACAACAGTGTACTTGTATATAATAAATACATAAATCTTTTTTAAAAAAAAAAGATTTAAAAAAAAAAAGACACAAAATTGGGTGGGTGGGGAAGAGACGAGGGGCGTTTGAGGAGTTTGAGGAAGGGTGATTATGACCAAAATACATTGTACAAAATTCTCACGGACCAAATAAGAAAATGAGAAAAAGAGGAAAAGAAGCTTGGGTAAGGTGTGTGCCCTTCCACTTGCAGGAAATATGTTAAAAGTACCACCTCTAACAGGCCTCAAGCAGGAACCAAATGCAATGACAGATAGAGCTGACCCCCTAGGCTTGAGAACAGCAAGCCGTACTTTTCTGTTATTTATAAATTGTCCTATCTAAGATATAATATAATACATATTATATAATAATACAAAAATTATAATAGCTCCAAACTAAGACAATGCTGAATACCAATTACTCCTTCACAAGACTTGAGGTTGTATTGTCAGAAATAAATATTTCCCTATTAGTAACAAAATGCCTCACAGAATATCTTAAAGGGTTGTCGGAATTATTTTCTCATCACTGTGATACAACAGCAGCAGCCTAAGGGAGCTGGGTAAGAATTGGTTTTAGCTCACAGGTCCGGGGGTTACAGTGACAGGAACTAAGTGTGCAACCATGTGAGCCCGTAGGAAACACTTTATAGCCGAGCCACAACAAGAAGAGGCCACTTGTTCACGCTGACCGAGGCTTCAGCCTGTCGTTGCTTTCACCTCCCACTTTTGATCATGACATCAAAGCATTAAGAGTGTATGATGGTGAAAGTTCCCACATCCTGGCTGACAGGGAATGGATAGGAGCAGCCATAATAAAGGCCAAGGCAAGACCTAGTCTCCAAGAACACCCCTCATGACCCACTTTCTCTAGTCAGGCCCCACTTCCATACACAACCACTTCCCAATACTTTCTTCAGATCTCGACTCTATCAAGGGATTGATTTGCTAATTAGTTGGCTCCCTGATTATCTAATCTCTCTGGAGTGTGGGGTAGAAGGGCCACACAGCCTTTCTAAGCCTTTTGTTCTTTTCGTTTAGAAAACAAAATGCTTTCTATAGTTCTGGTTTGGTTTTCTCTTCTAAGCTTTATTTGTTGGGAAATTTGTATACATTACATTTTGGTCATATTTACCCTTTGCCCCATCTCTTCCCAGAAACCCTCCTCCTCAATTCTCTCATAGACACTCACTATCAAAATGTCATTGTTAGGGTTTGAAAGGTGGCTCAGCAGGTAAAGTGCTTGGTTCACAGGTGTGAGGACCTCCACTCAAATCTACAGAATTAGGTACAGTGGCATGAATGCTGGAGGTGGAGGCAGCCAGATACCTGACAGTTACTACCCAGTTGGTTTAGCTGAAGAGTAAATTCTAGGTTTAGCAAGAGATCCTGTCTCAAAAAAATAAGATGGAGAACACTTAAGGAAGATACCTAGTGTTAATCTCTGGTCTTCATGTGCACAGCATTACCAAAGATAGGTAGGCTGGCAGGAAGGCAGGCAGGTGGGTAGAATTATTGATTGAGGCTTCCCTTGGTCACAAATGGGATGCATTTGGACAATGCTTTATATCCAAGTCAAGTGCCATCATCATTTCTTAGAGACATATTTGACCTGAATTTACTTATGACTGCCTATGCTTCCAACGTGCATACTTGACTCCCTAACTCTCCTTTTAGAGGCTTACTCCCTTAAGGGAGAGATTCCATTATTTATTTATTTATTTATTTATTTATTTATTTATTTATTTATTTATTTACAAGTTCAGCTCTTTATTGGACATGTTAACAAAAGCAGTTTAGTCAAAAAGCAGTTTAGTCAAAAAGACCAAAGCCCATGTCATCACCCATCTCCTTAGATTCCTTCTGTGCTTCCACTTTACTGCAGAGTAAATGCAGGTGATCTCGGAGATGGAGGCCATGCTGTAGACTGTCCGCATGGTGCTAGTCTCAGGATGAAGTGAGGGCCTCACCCCAATGTGGCCTTAGCTTCCTCGGAAGAACCAAGCACCTTGGTAGCAGCTGAGGAAAGGCTCTTTTCTTTCTTTCTTTCTTTCCTTCTTTTTTTTTTTTTTTAATTAAAAGCAAAACTCAAAACCACTGGGTCCCATGGTTTCAGGAGCTTCAACAAAATCTCTTGCTGCCTTTCTGGTCAAGGGCCATGTAGAAGTATGTGTGAAACCCCTTTCAAGCCCACGCAGCTGAGTTCCTAGGGTTCTTTCTCACAAGATTCACCAGGGGAAGCTCTTTCCCCTAGATCGCTTTGTCTTTTAAGCCCTGACTACTCAAAATGCAGTCCCCCGACCAGAAACAGCAGCATCACTTGAGAGCTCGTAATAAATGTGGAAGCAGGAGCTGACGGGTAGGCTTGGCAGAAAAAGTACTTGCTGCCAAACCTCATGACCTGAGTTTGACCCCAGAATCAGTGTGCTGGAGGGATGGAAATAACTCCCTCAAGTTGTCCTTTGACCTCCACATATGTTTCATTACACTTGTATAGCCACACACATAAATGCAAACACACAAAAATAAATAAATAAATGTAAAAAATAAATAAATAAATGTGAAAATAAATAAATAAATGTAAAAATAAATTTTAAAAAAAATTAAAGGTAGGCCCAGGAACAGTGGCACTCTGCATACTCTCAGAACTCAGAGGATAAAGCAGGAGGATCAAGAGTTTGAAAGAAAAAGAAAAAAGATAAAGAGACAGACAGACAGACAGACAGACAGGGAGGGAGGGAGGGAGAAAGACCAAGAAGGAGAAAGAATGTCTCAGCCCTACCCCCAGACACACCTGATAATAATTTGCACTTTTCTAGGCTTACCATGTCATTCCTGTGTTTATTAGCATGTGAGAAGTCTTGAATGTACTATAAAATAATCTCTCCAGCCATCCACAGGTCCTGGAGGGAAAGGAAGGGATGCAGGTGTCCACAGTTCTGTATCACTGCAGAGGAAGAAATGACAGAGCTGAGCCAAGACATTCTTTCCCAGAGTGAGCATGAGTTCAAGCGCAGGGTGAGAGTGGGCCTCTCTCAGACACACAGGGAGTCTGCACCCTCGGAAGACTTTATAAATGCAATCTAATCTACTCCTCCTCCTGCTTTGATGGCTTAGTTAATTTTTTGACCTTTTGTTTCACACCACAAACTATTCTAAATTCTTACAGGTGCCATATCATGTATTCCTTTTGATGATCCTAGAAGTTGGTTCTGAGACAGGACCTTTTTTGCAAAAGAGAAAGTTGAATCATCCAGACGTGGTGGCCCTGGTGTACTGGCTTTTTTTTTTTTTTCCCAAGACAAGGACTCAAACTTTGCTACATCCACTCCAGTAGTGACTCCCATGACAGGCCTAGAAACCTGGACACAGTCCTGAGGCAAAAAGTTCACGGAAACTTAGTCTCCTGGAACCGTGGCATCCTGTATAAAGAATGCTCCAAACTTGTTCTTGCAAATGGATCTGTGTGCTTTCTTTCAGTATTGTTTTATTATAGGTTCTTCCAAGCAATGACTTGCCAAATACCTAAGCAAAATCAAACTTTGATTCCTGGCCTTCACCAATGCCCTAGGTAGTCCTTGAGCCGACCCTGGGCTTGGAATTCAGTAAGAATGTTGCCTATTCAGTAACATTCAGAATTGCCTCCAGTATTGTAAGAGAGATAGTGAAAGAAATCAGGCATTGCTATCTACTACATAGAGTTAGAAATCTCAGTGCAAGCTTAGCAAAATAAGTTTAGAATTCTAATTATAGTTATGTATGGCAGACTACATTACTTATTAGTAGAAAGTCCCCCCACACTATCACTTAGAATAAAAGCCAAGCAACCCATATACAGGAATTTACAATGGTTTAGGAAGGAGATCAGGCTGTGCTTTGAGGAGGAACTAGAATATTGCATTATTCATGAGAAGATTAGCTAGAGCAGGAACTCCCTAATTAGAACTATGGCTTGGGCGTGAAAGCCCTTGCCCCGGGAGTGTAAAGACCTCACACCTGGCTTCTAAGAATATAGCTGGCCTTAGATAGAGCTGACATTGTCTCAGTTGTTTTATTGCCTAGTTCCTGCCAGACTTTGTGTTTGCATTCCTCTGTTCTGTATAAGCGTCATTAAGCATCCGGTAACCTCATTATACCTTGCTGATGTGTCACCTAACTTCCCTATTTTCTTCTGTATTAAAAGTCTGATGCTCGATTTGAGAAAATTACATTCAGATACAGCACACTCCCTTGTGTCCGTATTTGTTTGTCATTTCTCACCAACTCCTGCCCACATGACTGGGACCCTGATTTCTCCCACAGATTGGGGGGTCGGGAGGGGGGGAGACTGAGGCCGGTCCACAGCAAAACTTGTTATGCAGTTAAGGATGGCATTGAACATCTGATCTGCCTGCTTCTATCTCCCAAGTTTTGGGCTTTCAGGCATAGACCACAAGTTCAGTTTATGCAGTATTAGGAATCAAATCCAGGTCTCCATTCTTCCAGCTAAGCTACATTGCCAGCCTGGCTCTACCTCTTATCCACAGCACGACTCCACCACTCTTATATATGGCAAACAATAAAGAAAGAAAGCAGCATAGATGGACTCTGAAATCAGAATGTTTTACTAAAATAAGTCAAGTATAGAAAGATAAGTATCTCAGGATTTCACTCATCTATAAAATCTACAGAAGCTAAGTGTATAGAAGGTAGTTACCAGGTACCAGAGGCTGGGGAGGGTACAGGAAATGGATAGATGGGAAGGGATTGGTGATCAGGGGCAAATCAGCCAGCTAAGAGAAATAAGTTGTGCCCTGCTATTACACAGAACGGTGATTATACTCCTCAATATAGAGTCACTGATCCAAAGAACCCAAAGAGAGGATTTCACTGTTCTTATTAAAAAGGAAACAGCAATTCCCTGATGGTAGATAAGCAACATATTCCGAGTTACTCCTTGGAAGAGGGGTAAATGTACCTACACATCACTCAAACCCCCTAAAGATGCACAGCCATTATCTACCAATTAAAAATATTAATGTAACTGTAGGATGGCCACCCAAAAGACAATGATGCAAATCCAAGGTTACAGAGTGTCTGAGGCACTTTGAAAAGAAGGCCACGGGTGCTAGGGATGGGGCATTCCCCCAGTGCAACACAGGAATGGCTTCTGAGAGCTAAGGCAGAGTGGCTAAGTCCTCAGAAGAGTCCCTGCCACATTTAAAGCATTTTTGCAGAGGGAGCTAAGCTGCTGATTTCTTGGATGGAGCACAAAGTCACAAACACCTGATGACAAGTGTCACTGCCTCTTCTGGCCCTTCGAAGAGACTAGATGAGGTCAGGCAGGTGGTGGGCTCGGGCCAGTAAGTGGGCGGAGTCTACGGAAAGGCTACTGGGCTGTTGCTGGGACAGGAATCAGAAAGGCTTCCAGAGGAAGTGGTTTTCCTTCGGCTTGCTAAGAGCAACAAAGGCTCTGGGAAAACAGGATGCCGTGGGAAGGTGGGTGACCCAGAACTTGTAATGTGTGCTTCTTCAGCTCTGAAAATGTCTGCTCACAGTACCATCTTTTAGACTGGAGCCCCAACCCGTAAACAAGTCTTAACAGTATTCCTTTCGATCAAAATACAGCCTAATCCCCTTGAAGGTCACGTTGCCATGGTTTCTGAACTTCTTACTCGGTCCTAGACTGCAACGCTTGGAGGTCAAATTTCCCGCATGACAAACACATCTATCTACCATGGAGAACAGAGGAAAACACAGGGACGGAAAATCACAGTCGGTCAGGGGCACATATGAGTTGTTTTGGTGAGCGCCTGGCTTGCTTCAGGTCACAAAATGATTATCACTGAAGTGCCCTCCACTGGCGGAGCAGGCAGCCTCAGCCTCTGGATTCCTCCTTTGCCCTAGAGTCACCGGCAGAAATAGGCTTTGAAAGGGGAGAGTCTCTGCAGGTTGTCCTCTTGGTTCCTTAGTTCAGAGATGCTCAGAATAGAATCCATGGAAGAAGAAAGACCAGCCTACAATATTGCCTCTTTTAACCCAATCTTTAATTTTATGTGGGAAATTCCCTTTAATCTTACAGCAAAGGCCTTCAAGTTTTCTTTATTTTTAGTCTCTTAAATGACTGTCAGCAGAGGACCACAGAACCAGAAACTCTGCATTCAGGACTTAACCTTGTGCCGTGTGTTTTATCTTACTTGCCCCCCCCCCCCCAGCTCTGCCTAAGCAATTTCACTTTGTGATCTGTTTAGTAAAAAAGACTAAAGTGATCCAGTTCTGTAATTAAAGCAGAGGCCAGGTTCCTTTCCTCATGGGCCCACACCTCACAGACACAAAGAGAAAAGGAAAGAGCCCTTCTGCCATTTCTCCACACCCTTGGGCACATAGGGAAAAGCGGGGGGGGGGGGGGGGGTGGTCCCTAGGAAACATTCCAACCTGATAGCCACAGCCCAGGACACTTCATGACAGGCAGAACAGCTGTAGCTGGATGGGTTATTGTCACAGAAATCTTTTGAACATTTCAGAGAATCTGGAGGACGGTGGTGCTTCATAACCACCAACAATGTTAGACAGGGAAGAACAATGGCTTCCATAAGAGGAGAAAGCTTTGAGATGTGGGGAGCACTTTTGATGAACTAGATTGAGACAGAACTCAGAGAACCAGTCTAGTGTTCCAGGCGCTTATTTTTCCCTAGCTTTATTGAAGTCTACTCAACAAGATGTTACCCGTTTAAAGCATCCATGTATGTACTGGGACATAACCCCCCATCAAGTTGGCTAACACTTCTTTCATCTCAACTTGTGATCATAGTGTCTGTTTGTCCCCCGAAGGAATAGCCAGTACCTCAGAGAAATAGCCACAGTCTCCTGTTCTTTGTAGACTTATTCACTATAGCAGAAGTATAGAATTGATTGAGGCATCAGTGATACATGTACAAAAAAATGGGGGATACACAGGTGCATGCACACACATGCAGTGAATATTATTCAGCCATGAAAAGGAAGAAAATCTTGCCTCCTGGGAGAATGGGGATAAACCTGGAGGGCATTTTGCTAAGCAAAAGAATTTGGAAAAAGAAAGACAAGGATTGCAGGATCACACTTGTAAATGGAATCTTTTAAAGGCTGGTGGTTGCCAGAAGCCGGGAGGGAGGCAGTGGCAGAGATATGGGTCAAATGTTGTTCCTTTGAATGCATGAACCAGGTATAGAAAAGGCTCTTAGAAGTTACAGGTTAAGCCGCCTGTTGTTTACCACTCTAGAGGCGATTAGACGTGGAAGAGTGGAGTTGATAAATGACGTGGACTGAAGCCCCATGCGATAGCTGACTTTATTCAGAGCATCAGACAATTTATACCCTCAGAGTTAAGAAGAATCACACCAATGAAGTGTGCAGTCACAAGAACAAGCTGCACATGGCAAAAACATGTTTCTCCATAGAGGCATATGGACAAAAAAAAACAATATCCAGGGGTAAAGAATAATCTGGAGTAAATTCACTCCTATCTGCTACACGTGGGAGGGGCACAAGAACATGTTCCATGTTTTTAAGAAGCTGAGGTTACAAGACTCTTGTTTTCTTGACGTTTTCTCACACGCACACAGACTTTTCCTCACAAGACTCCATTCTTGAACTGCCTTCTGACAGCCTGTGAAGGAGCAGCCCTTTCCAATCCTTCGCACATAGACTCTCTGAAACGCAATCTCACCCTTGTGTTTACAGTAAGGCTTTGCTTTTACATTCTAATTTCTGCTCTGCGACATTTGTCACAGTTCCAGTTTGAGTACTACAGTCTTCAGCAGTTAAGGGGAGGCGTCATGTCTAAGAGAGAAAGCTGAACTATAAAGACCTGTCTGGGAAGGAGAAGGGCGGGGCGGGGAAGATTATCCATACAGGGCCTGATAGCAGAGACCCCAAGCTCCTGGGATCAGGAGACCCAGCTTCCAGTGCTGCTTTCCCTCAGCTGCAAAGAGACTTCACTTTAAGTGCTTAAGTGCTTCATCACCCAGTACCTCGTCTCCTTATGCGTCACGTGGCAATTAGGTACAAAATGCTGGTGTGTTTCCCAGCATCCATATGACATAAATATCATGTATAACTCCAGTTCTAGGGGATCCAGCACCCTCTTCTGGCCTCCTTGGACATCAAGCACACATATGGTATATATATACATACACATATACATACATACATATAAGCAAACACCCATACATATAAATAAAAATAAATCTTTTCCTTAAAGAAGCAAGTGACTGATATACCTAACTTGGGTGAATCTCACAGATATACGATGCAATGAAAGAAATTAAGCATCGCAGAGCACACCCTGCATGATTTCATTTACATGGAGACTGGAAAGAAAGCAATTGTGAAGGAGGTCAGAAGGAAAGGATTTCCTGAAGGATCTCGGCCCAGAGGGTCATGCTGGGAGTCTTCGGTAAGAGTCACATGACAACTATGTAAAATATGCACCTAAGTTAAAGTGGTCACATGTAGAGTTCAGGGATAGGTACTTTAATGCAAAAGTAGTCATACAGTAGTTAAGTCCAAAGGAACAAGTGAATTCCAAGAGAGAAGCAGAGATGGGTCGGGTGGCCTTAACATTTAAGGATGGCAAGCTAAGTGACAGGAAAGGAGCAAAGGATCCAGAGACGAGGAGGTAATGGATATAGGAAGGTGTGTGGGGCCGAGGGAGTGGCAAGGAAAGATGGAGAGGGTGATGCACACTCATAAGTAGAAATGACATATATGAAAATGTGTGTGTGTGTGTGTTGTGTGTGTGCGCACACGCACGCGTTAGTTTGTATAGAAATTTGGTGAAAGGGTTATTTCCTTTTCCTATTGCTATAACAGAATACCCACTACTAGGTTTTCTAGCGAGCCCATGAGAGCAGCTCAATGGACAATTAGCAAAGTACAAGGTCTCAAGCGACCTAAGGAAGGAAGGGCTTGCTTCAAGCTGCCACCCTCAGTAGCAAGGCAGAGGAGACAGCAGGAACTTGAAGCAGGCGGTCACGTTGAATCTAGTCTGGCTACATAGGGAGAGGAATGAATGTCAGTGCGCAGTTTTCTCAGAGTTCTGTACTCCAGAACCCACTGCCCGAGGGATGGGCCTGCCCACAGTAAAGACAATTCTTCCCACCCCGATTAATCCAACCAGGTGAAACTGGATCCTGTTGATCTGACAACACTCCCTATGAGAGTAAACGCCTACAGGTGACTATTCTCATACTTTGAATGTGTTTGTATACTTCTTTCCCTCCATTTTGATTATAAATGTCCTAAGCACAGAAACTTGGTCGTCTCAGGTTGATCTTTTTCAAACTGTCTACACCTGCTTCTTCCCAGCAACTTCACACACTTGATGCTCTTGAAGGACAGAATACAGCACGTGTGTCCTGGGGTTCACATTGAGATCAGCTCCCTCTGTGAGGAAGGACTTTGATACCAGTCCACTTGTCCCAAAATGCATCGTCTGGAGTCTCAGGCGCTCTGTCTGTGAGTGAGGTAAAAATAAATTGCTTAAAATTCAAGAAGACATTTCAGAGAAACAGAGACTAGATGAACACAGCCCCCGTGGCAATAAAGCAGACATCGAAGGATCCAGACAGAGTTCTGAAGGAGGAAGACAGGGTTGCCTTGCCCTCGGGTCTCATTAGATGAAATAACACAGGGAGGTGACATCTTTAAAGATGTTTAGAAGTTGCCTGCACGATCGTGAAATTGCTAGTGGCAGTATTAGGTTTTCAAAATACGCAGAGGGAGCCCATGAGAGCAGCTCAATTGGCAATTAGGACAGCAGAGGGTCAGAAGCAGCTTCCTGCTCTTCCAGCAATGAGTCACAAGCTGCTAATTAAGAAATCAGTGACCTGTCAAAGGCTTGATATAACCTAATGGTCTATAGCCCTTGGTGGTGATGACTAAGAATATTGCCAGGTTTGGGATTTAATCTTTAACTTGACTTCCTGGGGTGATGAGAGGATGAACAGAAAAGTGGTCGCTTTGTTCATTGATGGATCCTAGATGCAGGGAAACATGTAATACCATAAAGCAAGGGGGATTAAGAATTTTAGCCTTCTGTGTTCTGCTTCGGTCCACACCACACCAACAGCCACATTTGAGTTAGCAGGCTTCCCGTACAGATGGGTTTCTTAGTAAGGCATGCTAGAACCCACACTGATCAGAGCCGATGATATCAGCCCTCACACCCTCCCTATGAAAAGATCATGTCAAAAGCTCATAAAGGAGACTGCAGATGTGGCTCAGTTGATTAAAGTGACTACCAAAAATAACTGAGGGCCTGAGTCCAGGTCCCCAACGCTCATGTGAAAGCTAGGTGTGGTGGTTCGAAACTGAGCCCTACGCTGGGAAGTGGAGACAGGAGGATTCCCAGAACCACTAAACAGTCAATGTGCTCTGGGCTCAGTGACTCTGGTAGTTTAAATGACAGCATGCAGCAGGCTTTAAATGACAGCACTGTGCAGGCCTGAAGAAGTGCTGACACAAGTCCACTAAGGTTGTCATTGGTTTATTATCTTCTGAGATGTCTGTGATAGGTGATCTTGATTGGGTCTAGGGTCAACTGAGAGATGTGCCTTAGGAGGGATCTGCCAGTGACTTTCCAGGAAGAAGTAACTGAGGGAAGATGCTCCCCCCACCCCCAGAGCAGGCGGTACCTTCACAAAGGGCCACCTGCCCCGCTGCTGGTGAGTTTGGCTCTCCTGGTGTGCTGCCACCACCCTTCACTGCCATCCCAAAGATCATGTTCAGACTTTGAATATGGATTGGAGACCAGCAGCTTGGTGCCAGATTGGGAATGCTGAAGCATTCGACTTTGTATCTGACCAGCTACCAGGTTCTGAGCCTCTCCTGCATGCAGACAGCCATTAACAAACTACCCAACCCCTGTGGGTAAGACAAGTTAACAAATACCCCGTATAATACACATTCATTGTTATCTGTGTGTGACTCTAGAACAGAAGTTCTCAACCTGGGGTCACAACCCTTTTGGGATCCAATGACCTTTTCACAAGAGTCACACATCAGATACTGCACATTCTATGCTTGCATTGCAGAGCATAACTGTTATGGGGTAGCAAGTAAATAAATAATCTTATGGTTGGGGTCACAACAACACATAGAACTATACTAAAGGGTCACAGCATTAATAAGGTTGAGGGCCACATCCTGAAAATTCCCAATACATTGTCTTATAACCGCTCTATTTCTTTACAAAGCTTGAACCATTTCCAGTCATTGCTCCATCCATGGAGAGAAAGTATGAATGTGTCGGTTGTGTCTCCATGTTTAAGACTCTTTGGAGGAAGCCAGTTATAAGCTGGCAGGGGGCCATTAAGGTCCCACAGAGGAGACATTCTCCAAATATCACACTTCATTGTCGGATTATGACTCTAAAGCTAGCCAAGACCTCCAATACAAGGTCCTCCACTGGTCTTGATTTCTCTACTGATAGTGGAGAAGGCTCCTCTGGACTAGTGCTGGGATGTTGCCATAAAAGATAGGGCTGCTGGCATAGGGTAGCGAGTCTCTTGGCATCTCGTGGAGTAATAATTTCCATGAAATTCAATAAGAAAGGATGGAGTAGCCACCATCATTCATTAAGAAAATGTTGGTTTTCCCCATGCCTGGAGAGCAGTCACCCCGCCTTGCTAATTGGCACTACTGTGGTGCTTAATCTCAATTATAATTAGATAAGATCTGGAACCACCAAGTTTCCAGGCCTGTGAGCATGCCTGTGCTGGGATTATCTTGATTAGGTGGACTGAAGTGGGAAGGCTCATCCACCATGGATAGCACCTTTCTGTGGATGCATAAGGAGAAACTGAGCTAAGCACAGACATTCATGAGTCTCTGCTTCTTGGTTGTAGCTACAGTATAGGCAGCTACATTGAGCTTCCGCTGCTGTGACATCATCATGTTGAACCAGTGCCTCCCACTGTGAGCCAACATAGAGCCTTTCTCACTTAAGTTGCTTCTGTCAGAGTAGTTGTTATCATAACAGGAAAATAAAGTAAGATAAACACTCTAGCAAGGACAGTGTAAATGATGGACATTTCTGCAATGTCAGCAGAGACCAACATGAAGCCACTGTCATGTCCATGTGAATGACAAACACGGATTAGTATACATAAAATCTTTCCATAAGCAAAGCCACGCCTTTTGACTCTGACCTCAGCACCAGAGTGCCAGGGCATTGTGGACCACACAAATAATGTCTGATGACAGTGCCCATTGCCAAACCAAAGCAGAATACTAAAAAGAATAAGGAACGGATCACTGTGTGCACAAGAGAAGTCTCAAAATGTTAAAAAAAAATCATGTTCTCACTTATGTATCTTCTTGGATCTTAACATCTTCATTTACATAAAAAATATTTTTTTAAAGTAAACAAACACTAGGGAGATAATTCAGTTGGTAGGGTGCCTTCCTTGTGGGAGGAAAAGAACTGTGTTCCATTCCTAGCATCGAGAGAGAGAGAGAGAGAGAGAGAGAGAGAGAGAGAGCTTACTAGACACGATGGCATGGCTTGTGCCTGTAATCTCAGCACTGTGGAGGCAAAGAAAGGTGGGTCCCTGGGGCTCACCAGCTGTCCTAGTCTACTTGGAAAGAGCCAAGACAATGACAGATTTTATCTCAAGATATGGATGGTTCCTGAGGAACAACACCTACAGCTGTTCTCTGGCCTCCACATGCATACACACACACACACACACACACACCAATTAAATGCATAACTGAGCACAATAGGTCACATCTGCAATCCCTACCCTCAGAAGCCCAAAGCAAGAGAACTGCAGTAAATTTGAGTCCAGCTGTAGAGGAAGGCCCTGTCTGAGAAACACAAATGGAGACACCCTATTCAAAAATCAGCAGGCGTCTTCCTTATCTTAGCTCGGAAACGCCTTCATTTCTATTAAAATGTGTGGAATCATTTCTGTCAATATGCTATCCAGGGCTAGTCAGATTCGTGGGGGAAATCTCACCAGTGGTATGTGTGCTGGGCTTATCAGACATGGGCTGACCCGGAAGCTAAGGGCTGGAGGAAGGGATCATCTCACTGCATAAGCATCTCTGATGATGGTGACAGACAAGAAGCTTCGGAGACCCTGGGAACAAGCCATTCTCGGGCTCAGAGTCACGGGTTCTGCATCTGAGGCTCTATCTGTTGTTTGATGTTTCTCCTTACAGCACTTACCAGGAAGCTGATGTAGCACAGAGCCAAGCAGAGAAAGAAAGGTGGGTAGCCAGACCTTCTGCTTACCCAAGGGTCTCCCTGTCCCGCTGCCTCACAGCACCCCCTGAGAAAGCCTTATCAGTTTCTCAAACAGCCTCTGAACCTCTTCCCTCCCAAAGATGAATACATTAGATCCCTTCCAGCCATGGAGTTGGTTGTTGTTGTCGAGATCCTTATACACACAGCGTGAGTTTGTCCTCTGGAAATAACTGGGAAGTATCCAGGAAAAGAATTACTGCAAATAAACACTACAGTGAATGCTCCCTGAAACCTGATGCTAGGTCTGTGGAGTAGCTGTTTTTAAAAAAAAATCACAATCGTGTGTGTGTATGTGTGTCTGCGTGTGTGTGTGTGTGTGTGTGTGTGTGTGTGTGTGTGTGTGTAAGAGAAGCTGAGGTTTTTTTTTTTAATCAAATTTAACCGAGGCAATAAATTAATTTTATATTCCAGTGGTAGAAAAATAATCTGGTCTCTCATCTGGAAGCCAGGAGAAATACAAGTTTCTCATTTCTCATCTTGGGAAGATGCCAGGGGCCAGTAGGTGGGAGAGGTGAGGGGGGCAAGGGAGAAGTTTTTCTTTTCTAATCTTGTTTTCTTTTTTTTTTTTTTAAGTTGTATAACACGTATTGTCCTGCTTAAAACTCCCTAAAAAATAAAAAAAAAAAAAAATAGCTTAGTCTCCGGCTCCAACCCTCCATCTGCTGTAAGGCAAAAGTCATGGAAACTGCACCTAGGCCAAAGGAAATGATAAAAACGGTTTCCGTGATGCCAAAAAGGGACATTGGTCTCCACACAGAGGCATCTGTCAAATGCCAGCTCGTTTCCCGGCTGATTCTCCCCAACTCTCGCTATTTCCCATCAATATTGTACCAACCTTCAAAGCCCAGCTCAGCAGTGCCACTAGCACCTAGTGGATGGAAGGAGGCCAGGCAGGAAGCTGGTATGCCTTTTGTCCCCTGAACAGCAAACAATCCCAAGCATGGGCTGCAAAAAGGCTAAGAAAGCCTGACTGAGTGCTAGTCTGGCTGGGTGCTGGCCTGGCTGGGTGTTGGCCTTGGCTGGGTGCTAGTCTGAGTGTGTGCTAACCTGGATGGGTGCTGGTCTGGCTGTATGCTGGACTGGCTGGGTGCTGGTCTGGCTGGGTGCTAGTCTGGCTGTGTGCTGGCCTGGCTGGGTGCTGGCTCGTTACTGTTTTGGTAGAGTGCTAACATGGCTGAGGGCTGTTTTGGTAGGGTGCTGGCCATAACCCTCTCTCCTACAAGGTTTGATTTCATCCTTCTGCTTTAAAGTCCTGCTTCTCTCAAAAAAAAAAAAAAAAATGCATTCTTCAGTGGGGCAGACACTGTAATAAATAACTGCAAACACCTGAAATTAAGTCAATGTAAGTATGAAAGTAAAAGCAGGAAGTAATTAAGAAGATGAAAATTATTATTATCAGGAGTTGAAGGGAACTGTAAATATAGACAAAAATATTATGTATAAGTAGAGACTGGCATGGTGAAACCTGTCATAATGTACAATTAATATATACTAAGAAAAAAATCATTTTGAAAAATCCTCCTTTTCGCCCCAGCCTCTCTCTGACTCATATCCTGCTCTCTAGCCCCACTCTGCCCGGCAGCCAGCCTGGCCTCCTTGGTCCCTTCTCAGGGTTGCTACATTACTGTACCCTCACAGGAAGTCTCTCCCCTAAGGTTTTCAGGGCTTGCTCATCAAACCGTCAGGTCTTAATGAAATGTCATCTTTCCCAGGAGGTCTTCTGGGACCATGGATTGAAAGGAACATCCCTCCACTCCCACCTGATGCCCCCATGATATTTGTTGCCATCTGACACACAGGTTATTTATCTTATCTAAGCTGTGATCAGAGTCCCTGTAGGATGGATGCAAGCTCTTCAAAGACAGGGGATGATTTTATTACCGTTGTCACTACACACAGCTTAGTGCACATCATAGAAAACGTCCAGTGTGATGAACAATTAAACCACGAGTTAGACCTGAAAACTGCCTTTGTACAGGAGTTAACACGCACACCCCGTTTTCAACACCCTATCTGTCACTGATCTCTTGTACAAGCCAGAAAGAGTCCTTGGGGTTTCCTACACATTTCATTTAGTTTGTTAGGACTTCGACTTTTCATTGTATATTCATGCAGAATGCTCTAAACGCCAGCTATCTTGTGAAGACTGTAAAGGCTTCATCAAACCAATCCAGCTTCTTCCAGACCCGAGGCTGTGCTGCGCTGAGACGCCATGAGCGGGGTTCCTCCGCCATCCAGTGGACACCTATGGAATTACAACTACGAAGAAGATTTCCTGCTTTCACGCATGCGCTTGAGAAATACCTGCTTATTGAAGTCTCTTCCCCAACCCCAAAAAGCACCCCACCTCATCCTCTGGCCAGGCCTCGGTTTCCAAACGTCCCTTGGCTAGAACTGTTTTAAGTTACTGATTTTCACTCACATGGAAAATGAATTTCCTCCTGGCCCAACAAGCAGGACTCCATCCTCCCAGCTACCCCTAAATTCGGAAACCCTGCGGGGGGCGTGGGGCAAGACTCCAGGAGCAATGTGGGGGAGGCTGGCGGCCCTCCAAAATCAAGCCTGATGCGCCAGCTTGGGACGTCCTAACATATATCTTTCATTCCAAAATCAGAAGCCAGGTGCTAGGTATAAACTCTTAGGAGAGAGTTGTTTCAGTCATTCTGTATCAAGACCAGCAGCGGGTCCTTGTTTAGAGGGCAGAGGTGAAAGGCGGTTCCTTTAGAAGGCAAGATGTTGAAGCAGATTGAAGGGTCAGGTCTGTGACACAGGGCGGCAGGTGAGGCGGGAGAGGCGTCTAAATTCAACTTCACAGGCATACGAAATACCTTTGGCTCCGCCTAGCTAGCTGTATGTGACAACACAGAGTACTGAGGGGAAAGGATCCAGGACGTAGCTGAGCCACCTCAGCTTAGCCTGTCTTGACAACAGCCATCAAAAGAGGCTGGGAAAAGGCTGAAGACCAAATGATGTGGCGTGTTGTCATGAGACAAACCTCTTGAAATGACCCCCATGTCTTACTTATGGGAAGGAATCGTGTTAGTCAAGATTTTGGAAACTGCCTGCTTTTGCAGTATCTATAGAAGAAATGAAGTAGAGCATAGAGTGTTAAGATTTCGTCTTCATGGATACAGAAAATGTGGTACATTTACACAATGGAGTACTACTCAGCTATTAAAAAGAATGAATTTATGAAATTCCTAGGCAAATGGATGGACCTGGAGGGCATCATCCTGAGTGAGGTAACCCAATCACAGAAGAACTCACATGATATGTACTCACTGATAAGTGGATATTAGCCCAGAAACTTAGAATACCCAAGATACAAGATACAAAGCACAAGAAACTCAAGAAGAACGAAGACCAAAGTGTGGGCACTTTGCCCCTTCTTAGAATTGGGAACAAAACACCCATGGAAGGAGTTACAGAGACAAAGTTTGGAGCTGAGACAAAAGGATGGACCATCTAGAGACTACCATATCCGGGGATCCATCCCATAATCAGCCTCCAAACGCAGACACCATTGCATACACTAGCAAGATTTTGCTGAAAGGACCCTGATATATCTGTCTCTTGTGAGACTATGCCGGGGCCTAGCAAACACAGAAGTGGATGCTCACAGTCAGCTATTGAATGGATCACAGGGCCCCCAATGGAGGAGCTAGAGAAAGTACCCAAGGAGCTAAAGGGAACTGCAACCCTATAGGTGGAACAACATTATGAACTAACCAGTACCCCCCAGAGCTCATGTCTCTAGCTGCATATGTATCAGAAGATGGCCTAGCCAGCCATCAGTGGAAAGAGAGGCCCATTGTACTTGCAAACTTTATATGCCCCAGTACAGGGGAATGCCAGGGCCAAGAAGTGGGAGTGGGTGGGTAGGGGATGGGGGGGGGGGGGTATGGGGGACTTTTGGGATAGCATTGGAAATGTAAATGAGGAAAATACATAATAAAAAAATTTAAATAAAAAGATTTCATCTTCAAGAGGGAATATCCAAATCACCATCAGAAGGAGAAGGAGGAAAGTCCACTGTAATGGAAAACTGGGGGAAGCACAACCCAGCTCTCTTCAGCACCCAGCTATCCAACCTTGGGTTCAGCCTCCCTGGGTGCCATGTCCCGCCCTGTGAAATGATATGGTGAGCTGTGATAAGCAGTTCTGCAACTCCTCAGAAAACTCAGCACAGAATTCCCATGTGACCCCAAATCCTGCTTCTGGGTGCTTGCCTCAAAGTGAAGGCAGGAACTCAAGCAGGCATCTACACTGTCAAAGGTACAGACACTCCAACGCCTATCACCAAGGGACTGAATATACACAATGTGGTGTGTATGATGGTTATCTGGGCAGTGATTGTGTGTGGTTTTAATCCCAGCACTCAGGAGGTAGAGGCAGGAGGTGAATCTCTGTCTTTGAGATTAGCCTGGTGTACAGAGCAAGTTCCAGGACAGCCAGGGCTACACAGAGAAACCATGTCTTGGAGGGGGGGGGGGGGAGGAAGAGGAGGAGAAGGAGAAAGAGGAGGAAGAGGAGGAAGGAAAGGAGGAGGAGGAAGAGGAGGAGGAGGAAGAAGAAGAAAAAGAAGAAGAAGAAGAAGAAAAAAGAAGAAGAAGAAGAAGAAGAAGAAGAAGAAGAAGAAGAAGAAGAAGAAGAAGAAGAAGAAGAAGAAGAAGAAGAAGAAGAAGAAGAAGAAGAAGAAAGGCAGTATTACCACAATAAAAAGCAAACCCATAGATCAAATAGATAAACTGGTATGAAGATTGGTGTTAATTATCAACTTGATATTGTCTTAACTCACCTGGAAGTTGGCCTATAGGCATACCTGTGGAGGATTGTCTTATGTTCACTGATATGGGATAGGATGGCCCATCTTACCTGTGGGTGGCACCATTCTCTGGGCTGGCAATCCTGATTGTAGAAACTGGAGAGACTCCATTGAGCATGACTCCTTGTAACTCTTCATACAACCAACTGCTTCAATCTCCTGCTGCCAGGGCATCCACACCATGGTGGGCTATATGAGCCTGTGAGATGAAAGAGATTTTGTCCTTAAGTTACTTTGGTCAGAGTGCTGTATTGCTCCAACAGGGAAACTGAGAGAATAGAGAATAGCAGCAAAACAGAAGGGGGCAGACAGGTGAAAGATGGAGAGAGAATGGATAAAGAGTTTATAGACAAACACGCAGGCAGAGAGAGGGAGTAGGAAGGACAGAACAGCAGAAAGCTACACACAGTCATGCTTTGTGATGGGTAGTCTTTGCTGTCCGCTTGGCACACTTGGGAAGAGGAAACTTCAATTGTCTCCATCCGATTGGAAGACAGGCAAGTCCGTGAGGCATTTTCTTGGTTGCTAATTAGCTTAGGAGGGCACGTCCCACTGTGGATAGCAGCGCCTCTGTGCATATGGCCATACATACATGTGGAAGAAAGGCAGATGGACATGAGCCTAGGGACTCTGCTTCAAGTCCCTGCCTCAAACTCCATTCCTACCTTGGCGTCCCTCAATGATGAAATGTAACCTCTATGCTGGAATAAGCACCCCCCCCCACTTAGTTGCTTTTGGTCTGTGTTTATTACACAATTAGAGAATGATATTTGGCCTCCCCTCCAAAACACCCAGTGCCTGCACTGTATTATCCACAGTGATGTTTAACTGAAGGTTCATTCACTATGTCCAAAAATTGAGTTCAACAGACTTTGTGAGCTAAAGTAGGGTCGTTTTATTTATTATTGTAGCCCCCAAAATGGAAGTCTTTATAATGAGTTGTCTCCGGAGAGAATCTCACACAGCCTTCCTCCCGAGTCACCTCCATCCTAGCCCAGTTATCTCTCCTGAGAAATGCCCACAGGGATGGCAATGTGTCGCCTCCACTTTCAGTGTAGAGAGTGACTGGTTTTCCTTCCATTTTAATCAATATGGACCATTCCAAAGCCAGGAAAAGTCATGTGTCAGACGAAAGGAAAGGCAGAACACCATGGGAATGACAGTTAACAGGATGCAGCCATTTGCCAAAAATATGACCTATGGGCTGAGAAACATGTCATGGTGTTCTGCTCACAGCTTTTAGTTGGGTGTGCTGGAATCCACCACTTGGTTCTCTCTGGGACAAAAGCATCCAGCTTTGCTGGGCATGAGTGAAGGAAAGGGATGGGGAAAGAAGGCACTGCCCACAGAAGAAGGAAGGAGAGAATTCTCCAACTCCAAACACTGGAAATTCCACGAGGAAGTAACCTACTTGCCCTAGCAAACCAAAACAAACAAAAACAAGAGATAACAGAGAGTAAGACCGCCAGGCTCTGGCTGTTCAAGAAGGAAAGGAAGTCGAGGGCTCTAACTTTAAAGGAGTTAACAAGCATGTCTGCACACAGAGCCCGTGCTGTGCTTTCTCACCATATCCAAGACCTGTAGATGTGCACGCTCCATGCTGAGAATATCAAAGACCATAGGAGTGATCCGAATGCCTCTCCAGATGTGAGTCCCTTCTGTGAGGACTGATGGTAACAAGAGGCATTAAGCAAGGCAGTGATGCTCACTGGAGATGTCATCTCCCTCGGTGACGGTAATAGCGTGCCTTCCACACACAGCTCGATGAAAACAAAACTGGGTCCTTCTTCATTGCACACCATAGTAGAATTGAGCATTTTAAAGAACCTAATCCCAAACAGGAAGCTGAGTTGAGTGGCTAGGTCAACAAGTAATGTAGAAGGTGAGATTCTAGGGGCTGGGAACATAGCTCAGTTGGTAAAATTCTCAACACATATACTAGAGGCCCTGGGTGGGATCCCCAGCACCACGTAAACCAGGCGTAATAACACATTCCTATAACGTCAGCACTACAGACATAGAGGCAGGAGAATCAGACGTTTAAGGCTATCCTTGGCTACGTAGCAAGTTAAAGGCCAGCCCAGTAAAAATGAGACATCTTTTATACATACATACACACACATATACATATGTAATATAGAGCAATATCATATGTATGTGTATGTATATATATATATACATATATATATATATATATATATATATATATATATATATATATATATATATATATATATATATGATTTTTCAAGATAGGATAACAGTCCTGGCTATCCTGAAACTAGCTTTGTAGACCAGGTTGGCCTCAAACTCACAGAGATCCACCTGTCTCTGCCTCCCAAGAGCTGAGGTTAAAGGCATGCACCTCTATGCCCTGTAAGTGAGTTTTTTTTTTAATGTACTAAATATAGATTCAAACAGAAGGTTGGGGAGGTTGGATATGCAAATCTAGTTCCACTCTCACTTGAGTTTTCAATAAAATGACAGAATGAAATGTTAATAAAGATGTAAACCCTCTAAGCGAAAGTAAGGATTTGGAGACTATCACTCCTGTCTATTCAACAAATTACCAGAAGATGGGGTGGGCAGGAGTATTAAATACAGCAAGGAAATAGGAGAAGGGGGTGAGGGGGGAGGAAGGAAGAGAAGATAGGACAGGGAGGAGGAGGAAAAGGAAGAGTCTCCTCAAAGCACACTGCAGTCTGGAGTCCCCACGAAAGGGGAGGACGTTTCAGGAATGTACAGAGCTTGCCTGCTCTGCTATACCCCAGTGAGACTCAGCTCTCAGGAACACCTTGGGTGGTGGTGGCATTGATGGAACCCTAAACTTTGCCTGTTCTCCATCTGAACCTTCTCAAAGCTCCCACAAAACACTCATCCCCATGCCTCTGTCTCCTCTCTGAGTGCTCTCCTCAAATCTGAATCACTAGGAGCACCTCCACTTTCTATCATCCAGGATCGCCCATACACACACACACACACACACACACACACACACACACACACCACACACACACCACACACATACACTCACACACACACACATACACACACACACACATACACACACATACACACACACATACACATAAACACACACACATACACACACACACCACACACACACACACATACATACACACACACATACACACACACACCACATATACTCACACACACACACATACATACACACACACATACACACACATACACACACATACACTCACACACACACATACACACACACACACACACATACACACACACACACAAACACACACACAAAGGCAAGGCCACAAGCCAACAGACCTCATCCCCTACACATGACTGTCACATACCTGTGCAAGGACAACCAATCATTTCAGAATGGATTGAGCCATGTTTAATGGCTCAAGCCAGTGTAAGATTTGTTTTAGAAAACCTCCAACGGGGTTGGAGAGATGGCTCAGCGGTTAAAAGCACTGACTTCTTCCAAAGGTCCTGAGTTCAAATCCCAGCAACCACATGGTGGCTCACAACCATCTGCAATGAGATCTGGCACCCTCTTCTGGAGTGTCTGAAGACAGCTACAGTGTACTTAAAAGCATACAATAAATAAATCTTAAAAAAAAAAAAAAGAAAACCTCCAACAACCATAAAGCAGAAATAGGATGTTATATCAAGGGAGCAAACAAAAGCAAGCCGCTCTATCATAAAAACAGCTATCAGAAATATTCAAATGCTACAAAGAGAAAAACGTTATTTAAATAAGTACATTAAAATAGAATCTAGATTATCCAAAACATAGATGGGGGGAAAAGGGAGCAAGAGACAGAAAGGGCAGAAGACCTAGAAGACTTCTACAGCCTCAGTAGACTTGCAGAACTTAGAAAAGGACAGGCAAAGACATTATCAAAGACATAATACAAGACAGTCAGAATTCAGAGGTATGTCTGGATACTTCAGGTCATGAGGAGGTCAGCACAAAGGAGAGAATTTTTCCACCCAGCCTTGAAGAATGCACAAGATTCTGACCAATGGGAAAAGGCTAGACTATCCAGGTACACAACACAGCAACAAGTCAAGGATTTGGACCAGGAAACAGCATTGTTTATTCCATGGAAATGGCATGACCTGGGATTTAAATACCAGTTTCCTAGCATTAGCTTCTGCAGCCACTAGCCTGAGCCCCCTCATACTATACTCAACAGAGTCCTTTCTACCACCTCACAGTTCTCATCTATGGACCAGGATGTTCAGCCTGGAAAGACAGGGGAAGGGGATGCTATCTCATAGCCAGCTGGTCTGGAGCAGAATCCACGTCCATGATAGCTTCAGATGCTATGTCCCTGACTTACTCATCTGACTAGAACTGAAGGGCCTCATTAGGAAAAAGAGGACTCTGACTAGACAGAAGATTAGAGAGATGGCTCAGAAGGCAGAAGTTAACGGCACTTGCTACTCTTACAGGGAACCCAGGTTCAGTTCCTAATATCTACATGGTGCTAACAACCATTTGTAACTCCATTTCAGGGAAACCCAGCATCCGCTTCTGGCCTCTGTGAGCAATGTATGCATGTGGTGCATAGATACACACATGAATATTCAACAAATAACCAGAAGGCAGGATAAGTAAGATTAAAGTAAATAAGGAGGAGGAAGAGAGGACAAGGAAGAGTCTCCTCAGAGGACATTGTAGGCAGGACACCCACATACATAGAATGAAAATCAGCCTTTTCTTTAAAGCAGCAACTATTCTGTAATGGAGTTTGAGGTGTATTGTCAAAGCAATGGGAAGTTATAGGAGGTTCGTGAAAAAGAATTGGTATAGTAAAGTAATGTTGTAGTGAAATAGTGTTGTGGAAGGCTGAGCTGACAGTGCTGGGGCAGTCTGGGGAAAATAAGTAAGTAATGAATAATATAAAGGGGGTCCTCTGAAGCAGGTCCCCATTTGGTTGTGGATCCAAAGAAATCTCAGTAGGGACTAGATAGACATAGTTCATCCATTTTTGCCCTTTAACCATAATATACTCCCCAGATGAAGAACCACACTGTCCATGATCTCCCCCTGGAATTAATTTTTAACTCATACACATATAATGCATGCATGTGGTACATAGATACACATATGAATATTCAACAAATAACCAGAAGGCAGGATAAGTAAGATTAAAGTAAATAAAGAGGAGGAAGAGTGGAATTATATATATACATGTATGGATGGATGGATGGATAAATAGATGATAGATAGACAGACAGACACACACACACATTCTAATGGCAATACTTGAGGCTCTTCTTCAGAAGCAAGGCTTCCTGTTCCTGAGGTGGGTTTGTGTCAAAAAGCAAAGTAAGGAAGTGAGATTCCCTGAGCTCCAATCCCACAGGTCCTTACCCATGCTGGATGGAACATGACTATACCAGTGCTCTCCTCTCCGTGGCCTGGAGTGGAGTGGGGCATCTCTGCTGTGGGCTGTACCCTCCAGAGCCTTTGTAGCGTTCAGCAGAGGCTTTTTTCGGTGGCTCTGCCTAATGTGTCCTGCTGCCTCTTCTGTCTCTCTCTCTCTCTCTCCAACCATGTTTTTCCGGGAGCGCTTCTCCATATATCCCTTGCACACAAGTCTCCATCTCAGTGTCTGTGTTCGAGGACTCTAACCTGAGACAAGGGAGAAAGGGGAAAGAGCAAAGAAGGAGAGAGTGGAGGTGGTCAGGGCAGGTGTGATGTGAGCATCTTAAGGCCATGTTCGCTGGCACAGAAGCCTCCAAAGGATGTACACACAACACCTAACTCTCCGTGGTCACCCTTTACTGAGATTTGAGATGGGATGCTTTTACCAGGGGTCCTGAAATGTCAGGGGGGGTGGGCAGGAGATCTGGGGACTGGCCTGGATCACTCTTCCATGAGGACTTCTCTGAGCAGGTTGCAAAACTGCTCAGAAACACCGTACCTTGAAGGTGTTCCCTGTCCCAAGATTCACACAAAGCTAGAAGGAAACTGCAAAGTTCAGAGAGTAACCAGACAATTGCTCCCAGTCAGCTACATTTGCCTCCTTCAAATTTCCCAAAGCACACTTGGGGCAGAATGGTGCTTTTTTTCTTTTTCCCTCTTTCCTCTTGTTTCAATTGAAGGGGAGAAAAGAGAGGCTCAGCTTACAGTTTGATCTAATTAAGTTATAGCCCTCCGGGGCACATGCAGGGATCAGACAGGAAGTCTATGGAGGTGTCTCAAAATGCAGCAGTGTGCTTCTAAGGCTCTGCACCCTAGGGCAATGTAGCTAAGTGGTAGAGCCTAGAGTTCTCTGCTCCGTGGGAACCGAAGTCTTATTCCTGGTGAGTTTACCTTCCCATTAATTAACCTCATGAGTCTGTCTACTGCTGAGAAGAGGTGCTAGTGTGGTCTTCGGGAAAGCCTTGCCACATATATTATCATTCCTATCTGTGACATGTTCTAATTGAATGAACGGTGAGGCATTGTTTCATCAATGGGACAAAATTCTTGAGAGAGGGAATCAACGTAAGAGGATAGAAGGGATACTGGGTTCATGTGGCCAGAGGTTTCGCCCATGGTCCCCCTGGCCCCACTGCCTTTGTCCAGAGGCAAGTCCTGTCATGGTGGCAGAAGAACATGGAGGAGGGGGCTGCTTATCTCATGGTACTCCCCAGAAGCAGAGACACTCAGAGAGGAATAGGCTAAGGAGAACATATACACTGCCAGAAGAATCAGTAGCTCATGGGGCTCAGAAAGTCAGTAAAAAAACATAGAGAGAAAAAAAGCAAGTTCGCTGAGGTCTTCAAAGCCAATGGACTCTGTGTGAGCCCAATAAAGACTGTTCATGCCTCAAAAAAAAAAAATTTAAAAAAATAGGTTGAATATGGGAGGGGTACACCTTTAATCCCAGCACTCAGGAGGCAAAGGCAAGTGGATCTCTTATTAATTCAATGCTAGTCTGGTCTACACAGCAAGTGTAGTCAAAGCTGTTACACAGTAAAATACCCTCTCAAGAAGAGAAAGATTTACCCTTTAGAAAGTCCATGCCAATGACTCACTCCTCCATTCAGGCTCCACCCTTTCCACAATAACCAGTAGTTGATCAATTATAAAACTATCACTTAATTAATCCATTGATTAGGTCACCACCCTCATGGTCCAGTCACTTCTTGAAAACACAACCTCTGTACACAACACTATGGACCAAGCCTAGAGCATATTAGCCTTTGGGGTGGTAGTAGGGGTGATGGTCATTCCTGTACAGAGATGAAAATGTACCTCACACAGAAACATGGGCATTCATGTTTGTATCAACATAACTCAGAATAACCCCAGAGTGGAAATAGCTCAAATGCCTACCAAGTGATTGACAGGTAAGCAAAATACAATATATCCATACAGAGAGATATCACCTAGACAATAAGAAAAGGAGACACACAGGCCACAGAACTGATGAGCCTTGAAAGCCTACTAAGATCACACTCCAGTCAGAATGGCTATCATTAAGAATGCCAATGGCAAATGAACAAGAAGCCAAAACCAACCAACCAAACAACAACAAACCCACTGATGAGGATGTGGGGGAAGAAGGACCCTTGTATACAGTTGTCAAAAGCATCCACTATGAAAATCAGCATGTATTTATCAAAAACTAAAAATAGAAATGCTGTATGTTCCAGCTATACCATTCTTGGGTATATACCTGAAGGATTCTAAGTCATCTTTCAGAAGGGCCCCCACATCCATGTTCACTGCAGCCAAGATATGCAGCAACAGCCACGACATGGAACTAGCCTAGACATCTGCCAACAGTACAGGGTGTTCTCCAATAAGACAGCAATACTCGTGGGTCCGTAAAGGGTGCAGAGATGAACCACTCTGGATAGAGGTGGTTTCAGGGAATGGCTTCTGCTTTATTGCATGTAAACAACTGCTTATATAGTGGAAGCCTACTAGCAGTGATTGGTTATCACATTACCTCGAACTGCACAGTGAGTACTCATATCACCAGGGTATGTAGAAGAAGCACATAAAAGACATGGAAGGTACAGACCTCAGCAGGCCATTACCAGCTCACTATTCATACTACTTCAAAATCCAGCGGTCTAACTTCTGGGATAACTCAAGAACATGATTCTCATTTATAAGCACAGTGTGCCAGGTAGGTTGGCTGCAAGGTCACACCTGCATATTCACCTATAGACTCCCACCAACAGATGTGTGTGTGTGTGTGTGTGTGTGTGTGTGTGTGTGTGTGTGTGTGTGTGTGTATGACATAGAAGAAGGAAAGGGACAATGATGGGTAGGAAGAGACCTACAGGGAGAGTAATGGAATATATGTATCATTAAGGCAGAGAGGAGCTTATTTAGAAAGAACCAACTAGAAAGAGAGAGGTAGTTTGGCCATGCATAAGAACAGCGCATATTGGAAATAAGGGGCTTAGCAGGAACGATAATGAGCTGAGAGAACAATGGGGGAAAATATAACCGAAATACATTCATTATGCACATGCATGAAATGCCATAATGACACCCATCATTATGTGTAATTGATATATGCTAATAAAATGTTTTAAATGTAATATATATAAATGTAAAGATGAAACATTTCTTTGTGTGCTAACCAAAAGGTAAAAAAAAAAAAAAACTTCCCACTAAAAAAGTTTGAAAATAAAGTTATATTTTTCCTTGTTTACAAAAAAAAAAAAAGAATACTTGCTGGGCAGGCAAGCTAGCTAAGTGAGTAAAGGAACTTCCTTAACCAATCCCCACATGGAAAGAGGAGCCCGGAAGTTGCCTTGTAACCTCCATATGTGGATATGTGTGCACATACACAAATACAAAATGTGTGGAAATCTTTTCTTAAAAAAAGCCAATTACAAATAACCACATATTATATATTTATATAAAATGCCCAGAATAGGAAAATCCATAGAAACAGAAAGTAAGTCTGACTCTCCTAGGGACGGGGAAAGGGACCAGGAAATGAGTGCTAATGAGTTCAGGGAAATGTTAAAATTAGCTAGCATACTATTTGCACAAATCTGTTAATGTTAGGCATGAACTTTAAGCTTTAAGTGGGTGAATTATATCTCAGTGAAATTGTTTTTTATAAGACATAATTCAATTTATTTTTGAAAAGATCACTCTGGTGATAGTGTGGGAAAAGTTTGAGCAATATTTTTTTAAAAAATTAAAAAAAGCAAAAGGAACACAGAAGGGCCAGTGAGGAGGCTCCTCTCTAAGGGTCAGACTGGACCAAAGAGGTGTGGAAGAAGGGACTATTTGAAGAAGACCAAAGTGACACACCCAGTTCTTCTTGGTGCCTGGTGGCTCTTGGACATGGGTGCAGCAGGAAGCCAACAAAGCTCCTGGGTGCTTTATGAGGATTCATTCCTTATACTGGGGCAGAAAGTAAGGAGACCAAGCTTGTTTTGATGAAAGTGCAGCTTGGGGCTGAGACTGGCATTTCAAGAGTTGATGGATGGTCAAAGGAAAGCAAGCACCATGGGAATGTTGGAGAAAAATCAAGGCTTGACAGGAGAAAACAAGGGACATAGATATATAGATATATACACACACACATACATGTGTGTGTATTTGTGTGATATATATATATATGTATGTGTATATATATATATATATATATATATATATATATATATATATATATATCACATCACATAGAAGAGTGGTGTCTTATGGAGACAGAAGCCAACTTCAAAACTTGGATCCATTGACATAGTGTTCCTGCCTCCAAAGAGTGATGGGGCCATAAGCCACACTTTCAGGGGTTGAAGGAGTGAGGTTAAGAACTAGAGGTGATGGATGCCCTTGAGTCTGATTCCACACATACACACACCCTCAATGGTTACATCTAGGATCCTCAAGACTAGAGCAGCAAAGCAAGTGGGGGTGCCTATCCAGGAAATACCTCATTCTAGAATCAACTTGGATGACAACGCACTAGAGCAAAACCATATTAGCATAGTGACTTAAAAATCATTACATTTGGAAGTCGCTCGGCTGAGCAATGTGATCAGCTTTCCACTAGTCTCCTAGAGCTACATCTTAGATGTGAGTTATGACAGCCACTGCCTAGGTTACTTCACAGAAACTTGCAAACTACGTTTGCTAAGAGCTCCTCATTAGAGCCGACAAATGTCTGATGGATGATTAAAACGGGGTCCAAAGCCTTTCTTTCTACATGTTGTTCCCATCACCTTCGCCTTCCTGATACTTGGTTCAGATTTTACTCAGCTTGGTATGTAGTCAGATTGATCATCTTAAAAAAATGTTTCACCCAAGAATGTATACCACCGGGTGAATTTGGCCCATCACCCTTTGAAGCTGCCATGTTTCCTCCTATCATTGTATTGTTTTCTTCATCTGTCCTTCTCTTATTTAACAAGGATTAATATATATAAGGAAAGCAACAAAACCCTAAAACCTGCAAATGTGAAAAAAGTAGAGAAATCTTCATCGCATCCTCAGTAAATGACAAGAATCTAAACTAGAGAAGATGACCAGTGTACAGAGATCCTCCCTTTAGCTTGCCCTTGGCTGAGTATAAATGAATTCCCAGTAAGAAGAAACTGTGAAGGCCCGGGGAAAAGCTGTAGCTGTGGATCCCCCCCCCCCTCCAATCCCATCTGAAAGTCCCCAGATAGAAAATCTATTCGTATACATCTGCAACCCCCACAGAAGCATACTAAAAAGAAAGCTTCTAAGAGTGGCATACTCGATGAAGTACTCAAGCTAGGATCATGTTTTTATTTAATAATAAAACCCACATGGGAGAAAAACTCTTGCTTTCTTCAAAGGGAATGAGGACTGATATGAAAAGGAACCACCAGTGGGAGACGTGTTATTCCCATGGTGTCACCAGATAAGAACACTAGATGGATAAAGGTGGGTAAGACACCAGCTCCATACACCTTCTCTGGAGGCCACATCATGTTGAGGCACTGGGTTTACTGAGCCAATTCTGAATGTATGAGCCTTTAACTTACATTTGAGACAATAGCAAGGAAGGGATGCATCTGGGTAAAGTGTGCATGTGCGTGTTATAGTATGTCATCATCTATTCAGAGTTTGGATCTTGTGTGTGTGTGAGTGAGTGAGTGAGAGAGAGAGATAGAGATAGTATGTCTTCATCTATTCACAGTTTGGATCTTAGGTGTCGCTCATACGTTTTGAAGGGTGGCACTACAGGAAGCTGAGGCTTTATGGGAACATATTTGGCTGCTGAGGACATTTATCTCAAAGTGTGGGGAACACCTTCACATGTTTTCCTTCCTGTGGTGGTTTGAATATGCTTGGTCCAAGGAGTGACACTATTAGATGTGGTCTTGTTGGAGAAAGTGTGTCACTGTGGGCATAGGCAATGAGACTTTCCTCCTAGCTGCCTGGAAGTCAGTCTTCTCCTGTTTGCCTTTGGAACAAGATGTAGAACTCTCAGCTCCTCCAGCGCCATGCCTTCCTGGGCACTACCATGCTTCCTGTCATGATAATGTAAGCCAGACCTAATTAAATGTTTTCCTTTAAAAGAGTTGCCTTGGGGGGCTGGAGAGATGGCTCAGCAGTTAAGAGCACTGGCTGCTCTTCCAGAGGCCCTGAGTTCAATTCCCAGCAACCACATGGTGGCTCACAACCATCTGTAGTGAAATCCTGGGCCCTCTTCTGACATGCAGGTGTACATGCAGATACTCATACATTAAATAAAAAACTCTTTAAAAAAAAAAAAAAGAGTTGCCTTGGTAATGTGTCCCAAATTAAGACACTTACTTCCTGAACACCACAGGGTAATTTCATGTTGCCCTACCACAAGGCCAGGCATAACAAAGCCATATCAAACCTTCCCCCACCTGGGCTTTCTTCCAGAAGTGTTTTGTCAGAGCACTGGAAAGCTAACAGAATCATTGCACAACAATACTACCTTATGCTAAAATCATAAATGAATTTGATATGGTAGCAACCATGTTTTAAAATGATATTCTGAGCAATTATTGAGAAATGAGATGCCAGTGTTTTGTTGATACAAATAACAAGAGACTGAAGCTTGCACATACCACATGAAAATACCTTATTGGGGTTACTACAGGATAACATAAAAAATGCTTTTATAGAACGTGTTAGGTTGGATCTGCTGAGATGGCTCCACTGTTAAGAGCACTGACTGCTCTTCCAGGAGTTGGGTTCAATTCCCAACACCTATATAGTGGCTCCCAACTAGTTCCAGGATATCCAGCATCTTCTTCTGGCCTCTGTGAGCACTGTACTGTGTATGCTATGCATACACACATGCAGAAAAAGCACCTATACACATAAAAAAATTTAAATAATAAACTACAAGCATAAACTATCAAGTTACATGTACCCAGTTTTGCCAGAATAAACAAAGACTGAAAAGGTGGAGTTAGCTTCTGAGATATTTTAGCTTACTACATTCTTCCTACCGTAAGCATGGGGATTAAAAGTTGGGAAAATACACTATTCTTACCCAACAAAGTTAACTGGTAAATTTACAATCTCTATTGTACTGTAACATAGCTCTGTGCAGCCAAAACCAAGAGGAGTGAAAGAGAAACTAAGGGTGAACTAGGGAGACATTAGAGCTCAAGCCCTAGAAAATAATTAAGTACACAATTCTGACACCATGAGAATTCTTCAAACTCCCTTTTCAACAGAATTTCACAAATGTCAAAATTTGAGTTCCTCTTTTAGGAAGAACATCATTTTGTTTACAAAACTCCCACACATCTTTACTCTTCAACCTTCATGTCAGTACAAAGAACTTGTTTAGTATGCGTACTTTCTCAAGCAGAAAACGACAATAACCAAGAACACACTGGCAACAAGCTCACCGCATCATTGCCTTGCAGTGTGATCCTGCGTGCATCCCGAAACAGTGCTTCCTCTTTAGGGCACCGCCAATGGGCAATAGGAACTCACACATTAGATTTTTTCCCCCCAAATGTCTTAAAATTTTGTATGACATGGACTATTTGTTTTAAAACTGTAAAACACTGAGTATTTTATCAGCAGTTGTTATTCCAGATTCACCTATTTTTGAGCAATGCTGAAAAACTACAAACTTTACCAAACACTGTAGACATCAGTGAAAACTCACAAGCTTGGTTTCAGAAAACAGGTGCCATTTACAGCAAATCCCACTACAGTGAATTTTCACCAACACACATGCATGTGTGCCCACACATACAAACCTTCAGGCAAGCTAGTGTGAGCATGAGGTGGCCACCGTGGACATGTGCTAGACACAACTCCTTATGTTTTATTATTCCCCCATCAGCTTGTTTCTAGAAAAAAATTAGTTTTAAAGAACCATCCTTTTAGGATCAACACTCTACACTTGAACTTACTAAGAGCTTACTTTGAAATTCTTTAGTTTTTGTCCTTTCTAAGTAAGCAGAAGTTAATAATACATGGGTTTAATATGGTTAATTTGGGTTTGGAGGATAAAGTCTATCTTAGGGTTCCGTTGCTGTGAAGACACCATGGCCAAGGCAACTCTAATATTGGGACATTTAGTTGGGGCTGGCTTACAGGTTCAGAGGTTCAGTCCATCACCATCAAGGCGGAAGCATGGCAGCATCCAAGCAGGCATGGCACTAGAGGAGTTAAGAGTTCTACATCTTCATCCAAAAAAACCCAGGAGTAGACTACTCTCTTCCAGGCAGCTAGTAAAAGGGTCTCTAAGCCCAACCCTACAGTGAAACACTTCCTCCAAGGCCACACCTCCTAACAGTGCCCACTCCCTGGACCAAGCATATTCAAATCACTACAGGCCTCATGTCTCTTTAAAACTGAAAGGTTATTTTTTTTCTCCTTGAAACAGAAAAATATTGAAGGATTTTTCAGGTCACTTCGATTGGGCTAGAAAATGGTTTATTTGAAAGGGTCAGTATTATGTTCTTTTCTGGCATTTTAAGACTTGCCCTCATGGACTGGAGAGATGGCTCAGAAGTTAAGAGCACTGGCTGTTCTTCCAGAGGAAGGAAAGAAGGAAGGGAGGGAGAGGAGGGGAGGGGAGGGGGAAAGCAAGCAAGCAAAGTCATGACTTATGGAGCTGGAGTGTCTAACAGTGTTGACTGCTCTTCCAGAGGTCCTGAGTTCAATTCCCAGCAACCACATGGTGGCTCATAACCATCTGTAATGGGATCCAATATCTCCTTCTGGTGTTTCTGAAGACAGCGACAATGTACTCATATATATGAAAGAAATAAAATAAATCTTAAAAAAAAAAAAAAAAAAGCCCTGCCCTCTAACGCCTTAGACTAAACGCAGTTCTAAACGTAAATTATACAAGACTCTGAAGAGGCTCTGATGCGGACTAACCAGCTTTATTTGCTGTTCAATCAGCCATTACTGTACTGGTGAGACACTGCCTTTTAAGCTGACATTTCAAGTCACAATTGTTAGTATCTTTCCAAAAGCATTGAAGCTTACTTACATTCTATTTTTTAAAAAAGAAAAACAAATCCTTTGAAAGAGTGCTGGAACGACAGCTCAGCATTTAAGAGCATGCTCCAGTCTTACAGAAAGTAGAATTTGGTTCACCACAGCTTTTAACTCATTTCAGAGGATCAGACGCCCCCTTCTGACATCTTTAATCACTGCATGCACACATACACACGTGACTTAAATCATTTTTATAAAAATATTTTAACACAATCATTCTGAAGGCAAGCCATCAGGCAGACACAAATGCTCTCCAGCAACCATGGTAAATTTTCGGCTCCTAGTATTAACACACTTCCCCTCCTTTACAAAGTTTCTCCAAAGGTAAGAGTTAAATTTCAACAAGGACAAAACTGTCCAACACACAACATACGAGAACACAGAGAACACTGTCCTAGGATGTCTCTAAACAAGTACTTTGTGATGTGAGCGAAACTCCAGAGCCCTGGTTCCCCTCACCCACCACCACACCCATGGCCACCGCTGCTCTGTGGTGAGCTGCTCTGTGAGTGAACTGTTATGTACCCCTACTTGCTCTTTCACTTCAATGCAGTGCCAAGCAAACTGTTTTCCCCAACAGAAAAAGCAAGTATATAAACCCAACAGTGTCAGGCATATATTCGAAATTTCTTAAAACATAAGTCTGAGTATATTTATTTCTCTCAAATGCATACAAGACAATAATTACACAGCAACAAATCTTTTGTTCAACAATGACTTGATTCATAAGCATTTAAAATGTACATAATTTCACATTGATACCCTTTTATTTTTAAATACAATAAGTAAAAAAGCCCCCCAAATAACCAATTTTTATATTTCCTATTTATCCTTCTATACATCCAAACTTTAAAAAGTTACAAACTGAACAACTGTACAGAACATATAAATCATGTTTAAAAACTTGAGGCTGTAAAATCGCTGCTTCCCCAGTACGATTCTGAAAAAGTCTCCTGTTGACAAGCACAGTCACAGATGCCAGAAGCAAACTGGAGCAGGGGAAGGAACAGACAGACACGAGTTTGCTGTCTTAATACTTTACTAATCCTGTCAGTTAAAAATGGTGACGTAGTGAGAAGTAACAGCCGGGATTTAATATGAGGAATGGAGTTTGCCTCGGCCCGAGACATACATTTCAAGTATTTTCCTATTTGATCTGAGCTCGCTGTAGCAAACCAATGCCAAAACTAATTATTTTCTTCCATACATCCGCTCAATGTCTGCCTGGTAGTGTGTTTTAAGCTCTTTACGTTTCAACTTGAAGGCATCTGTCACCAGACCAGTTTCGGGAGTCCATGGGTCAGGGCTCAAACGTATTTTTAGTGGAATTTCAAACTTTTCCAGACTTGCTGAAATGAAGAAAACACAACACTAAAAACCCACACCCACAAGAGATGAAGTCAAAGTTCTCAGCAAACGGGTGCTCTTTGAGGCCCGCCCACCAAGTACCCAACAGAACAAGCAACCCCAATAGCATCAGGCCCACTCTTGATATTCAAAGATATGTTTTTGAAATATGAGAACTATAATAGCAAAAAACATTTAACAAATTATTTATCCATAGGAGAATAAATTAAATAAATGATATAGGTGTAAGATATACAGAAAGCAGTTCTGCCATTAAAACAACTCATTTACATGGGGATCCAACCCATGATCAAGCTACAAAAGGACAGCACACAGCACTAGCAAGACAGGCGAGAGAGCATAGACTCACTGGGCCAGGACACACACCACACTACCCCGTGCAGTCCAGGGACTGGAATCTGAGAGGGAGGAGTTTTACTTCAAGGAGAATGAGATATTTGCAGGAAAATGGATAAATGTGACTGACCAGCTTCCTCAAGCTTTCTGCCACCCTGAGCTTCCCACCGTCAAGGACTGTAGCCTGAACTGTGAGCCAAAAGTCTCTCTCCCTTAAGTCCAAGTGCTTTTAGCAGGAGACAGGAAAAATAACTAAGACACTGGTAAATTCCATATTATATAACTATTATAATAGTGCCATGCATACAATTTAAAAGAACACCTCAAATTTTTAAAATGTTTATTTTAAACTCAGTTTAGAAGATACTGCATGCTCTACAGAAGGGCTTGCACGGTGGAAACCGTTTACAGGCAGGAATGGATGCATTCCAGCCCTTTTAAGCTAACTGTTTCATAGACGAGGACATTTTTTCCATCTCACTTCTATGGACTGGCTTGCCAGCATACTCACCTGAAATAGCAGCTTCAGAAAGCACTTTAAGGACCTCATTTTCCATCTCGCTGCTGTTACACAGCTCTTCCCAAGTTCCTTTAAATCCTTTTGTTCTAGCTAGCTCTGTAAGTTCCTTTTGATTTGGCACAACAAACCCAATTACGTAAGAATGGTAGCTGAAACACACAAAGGATAACTTAGTCAAGGACCAAAGTTAACACGTACTGCGCTTACTAATCGTCTTAGCACTCTATAGCCAACTCTTTATTACTGGAAAACCCACAAACATCCATAAAAATCACATGTCATATTTATCTCATGCAATGCCTCTGACCACTTAGTCACAGTACATTTGAGAGCTCTGGCAGAGTTCATTGCAAACAAACCGCAACCTGAGAAATTCTAAGTGTCTAACTACTATAAGTAGAAATATACACTTTTAAAGAACGTTTTCATTTTTTCATTTATCTTTGAAATGATTAGTAAATTCGTGGAATCGAGGTAAGAAGAGTAAAACCTGTAAACTATCTTTCTACAGAATTGTAGCAGCAAGTTTAAATCATGTGATGAGCCAGGTTTAATCCCAGCACTCAGAAGGCAGACGGATGTCTTAAGTTCAAGGGTAGCCTGTAACAATGCTATTGGAAGAATTGTATCATCAAAGGAACTTAGTATGCACAAAGACAGGCACTATTTTGAGAAATGCAGAACAGCATAATTGCTGGACAGAGAGCCTGTGGACCCCACAATAGACAGGCAGGAGGATTGCCATGAATTCAGGACCAGCCTAACCCTGAGGAAATGACAGCACCGTGACAAGAAAAGGACACTTGGAGTTATTCTTAAGTAAATAAAACCCATCTCTAGAGCAAAGCTGAAGAAAACAAATGGCTTTTTAAAGCGCAGTCACTGATGCGTCCATGTACAGGGTGCTAACTGGTCGAGTCTAAGCACATATTTCAAAAATCCCACCATCTTAGAAAGGACATAATAGTTGCATGCCTTTAATTCCAGCGGCACTTGGGAGGCAGAGGCAGGTAGTTCAAGGGTGGCCCAGTCCAGAGTGAGTTCCAGGACAGCCAGGACTATATAGCGAGAACTCACAAAACAACAAAATCCAGTCTCTGAAACATTTCTGGTTCTAATTATTTCAGAAGACAACTATTCCACCGGAAGCTCTACCTCCCAGGATGCAGCCCAAAGTCCTCTTCTAAGTTGATTGTCCTACGACACCCATGACTATGTCAGCTGCTACAGACAGGTTACTAGCCTTGTGCACAGACATGTGACTGTGATTACTGGTCATACGATTAAGTTACTTCACTTACTATTACAGAAATGCAGTCAGGTCTAATCTCAGATTCCATCAGTTCCCAATACACCTCTAGGCTTCTAAATTTACACTTCCATTCCCTGCTGCCTATGATATCCTGGGCTGTGAGGTTGTGGTGAGCCAGGCCAGCAGGAAGCATGGCCAAGCTGCAGGTCAGGACAGAAGAGAGGACTGTAGGGAGCTACTACTTATGCCCTTGCAGCTGACTGGGTCTGCAAAGCCTCCCTGTGCAGAGGTACTGAGGCAGCATAAGAACTTATTTCCCCAACTCTGTCACTCAGGACACTTACAGAGGAGAGCATCCCAGGAAGTTCCGGCTCACTAGCTATGCAGAGGAGGTGGTGGCCCCACAGGGGCTTCGACTGCTCACGGCACACCCAGCACACCCACCAACTTTTATACCGCAGCACACGGCTGCAACTGCTCACGGCACACCTGCCAACTTCTAGACCGCAGCCCAGACTCCAGGAGCTCACCTGTTTGCATACGCACAAATGTTATCTATCAGTGGGAGGTTCTTCAAAGCTGCCTCTACTTTCCCGAGAGAAACGTACTCTCCTGCCTGTAGTTTCACAAGGTCCTTTTTACGGTCTGCAAAGGGCAAAGGCAGAAATATTGAGAACAGTCATTAACACCTTAAGCACATAGGAATACTCTCACCAAGTCATTTAAAACTTTTCTCAACTAAGCATGGATGGCTGCCCTAAAGTTGAGATTATACAATAAAGTCAGACCCTAATCTTTTACAATTAAGTAAATTCTCTTGTGGAAAATATTGTACTTAAGGGACATCATCCTTATGGCTTGAATATATTCTGCTGAGCTGCTGCGCTCCTGACACTCACTAGTGCAGAGGGAAAGCAGCTTTGCACTGCAATGGGCAAAGGCACACCAGGAAAGAGGAACAGAAACACAGCACCCACACAACACAGCCAACTTGTGGGCTGGGAAGGAATCCTTGCAAGTGGGGCCTGAAGTGACTTTTATTGACCGGAGCTGTGTCAACTCAAACACTGAAGCATAAAGAGGAAGGAAACAATTCAAGAGGTGGGAGGTGAATGGCAGCTGGGTGATAGAGGCTCCCTGAACACAACCCCTAGCAGCTATTAAAGGTTTCTTAGAACTATGAGGTGTCGTCATTACACACTGGAAGTGGAAAGGTTTGGAGAGGTGTGCAGCAGCACAGCGGAGATCCTTATGATAGATAGGGTGGCACAGGCCTAGGCCTGACCCGCAAATGTGCAGAGAGGCAGACGATGCTTTGGAAGCCGTCTGCCTTTCTCAGTGAGACAGGATGTGGAGCAGAGGTCGGGAAGCCTCAGCTCCTTTTGGCCTTCAGGGTATCAAGACCAGGTGTTGTCAACAATTTCCTACAGGACAAAACTCTCAATGAAACTTTCTAACCTGCAGGGAAGCGCCGCAAGATCCACATGTCATAAAAACAGGAGGCCCACTGAGGAAATGACTCAGAAGCCCTAGGACAGCAGTTCTCTGTTGCAGCATAGTAAGGTTGAGAACCAGTACACTAGAAGTCCCTGACGCTCACCAGACGCACTCGACTCCTCCCTCCTCAAGCTTGCACAAGCAGTAAAGACTTCTAAGAGACACTGTCAAATAAACCAAGCAAGCTGCCCAGAGGATGCTCAGACCAACTGGGCTGCCAAGAAGAGACTGCTTCACCTTGTCAAGCTGCCAGCAAGGTCAAGCAGGACGCTCCAGGACGCCAGCTTCTGTGGGCTCTCACCCATGCTGGGGTGGACTTTCGCTGCTGCTGCATCTGTCTCTAGTCATTCCTGCTCACCTGCACTCACTCCATAAGGAACTCCAGTGACACTCACTAGTTCACCAAGTTGGACGCTGGTGGCACCAGCATTTAGTCTGTCATCTGTCCCCTATGTGGGGTAAGCAGATGCTTGCTTGTGTCTCCCAGGAAGCCCCGAATAACCCCAGGATGCATCTGGCACTACTGAAGCTGAACAAACTGCAGCAGAAGCACGAAAGGTGTTTTGCCTTGTAGGTCACAGTACTTGACTTGCCAGGCTTTCCTTGGTTTTCCTGGGCAAAGCCAGGACTAAGTTCAGACCACAAGCACTGCACAATAACCTAGCCAGGCAGCTAACAAAAACAAGCATTCCCTACACCAACAGTAGAGAGTGACTAATGACCACAAATCTGTGGCTGAACAGCTTTTGCAACCGTATTCATAACATGCCAAGCTTTAAGAACACTTTAGTCTCTCTTTAAAATGTTATATTTCAGAAATGATATAAAAGCCCCCCTCAATATTACAGAGATAAGCTCTTTCACTAGTAAAACAGTCTCTGTAAACACAGGCACCACTTTGTAAAGTCATCTGGGAAAACACTTTCAAGAAAGAATTCAGAGGCTTAAAAGATGACTCAACATTTAAGACCATGTAGTACTCTGGCAGAGGACCTGGGTTCAGTTCCCAGCACCCATATGGTGGTGGCTCACAACCATCTGTAACTCCAGCTCCAGAGGACTTGGCCACCCTCTTCTGACCTCCGAGGACATCGTGCATACATGCAGTACACATACATACATGGAGGCAAAACAGTCATACACATAAGCTTTTTAAAAGGACGCAATACTCACCAATGATCTTCAGACAGCCGTCAGGGTCAAACTCTCCAATATCTCCAGTGCACAGCCACCGCTGTCCATTTTCATCTTCAAAGAAATCTGTCTTTGTTTTTGCTTCATTTTTGTAGTACCCCATTGTCACATTTTGGCCACCAATAAGAATTTCACCTCTGGGATGTGGTTTGTCAGTATTAAAATAGCCACCTAATTAATAAACACAAAATAACACATATAGGTATTATACAAATATTCTAAACTATTAGTTTCTAAGTGTAGACATCTTATTTTAACCAATTAAGAGACTCCAAGAGAAACAAACTAGACCGTGTAACTAAACATTATCAATAAGCTAGAGACAAATTCTCAGTTGTTAAATAATGAACATCCATGCTTTTAAGCTACTATTCCAGTCTAAAACCCAGCATCCTCCACCTACTATGTAAAATAATTATACAGGTTCTACTCAGTCTATACATCAAACTATAAAAGTACTGTCACATATTAAATAATACAACAGACCCCTTTGTAAAATCACATTATTATATAGTGAGAAATTTGTTCTTTCAGATAATTTCAGTTTAACTCTGGGCTTAAATTTATTGAATATATTTCTAACTTCTGCTAAAAACAGTTGAGAAATTTTATCAAACCCTTAGAGCCTTTAGAAAGTTATGTCCCAATAATTCAAATAACCTACATGCCTTAATATGTCACAAACATTTTACAATACTTTTTATTTCAAAATAAAATAAACAATAAACTTTTTAATAGAATTATTTTAAAAATTACTTCCTTCCAACATATGCTTAAAGCCCTCAGGGAAAAGGAAAAAAAATATAAAAATACACATGGAGCAAATGTGATTTTTTTTTTCTTCTGAAAATTAAATTATCACTACTCTTTTATCACATTTATTCTCCCTCCTCCCCCTACCTCTGTGTGTGTGTGTGTGTGTGTGTGTGTGTATCCATGTGCATGTGAACTACAGCATATGTGTAAAAGTCAATTCTATTTGACAACCACATGGGTTCTAAGGATTGAACTCGGGTCTTAAGGGTCATAGACAAGTGCTTAACCCAATGAGCTATCATGCCATCCCTCCTAACTTAATAACACGAGTTTTTGCTATCATTTTTACTTGAATTTTTGTAAGAAAATGATAAGCAAGAGACTGGAGAGACTGCTCAGTCAGTAAAGAGCTGCTGTGCAAGTAAGAGACATGAGTTGAATTGGCAAAAATCATTTACAAAAGCCATGCCTGGTGCATAAGCTTGTCATCTCCACAGACAGGGATAGCAACAGTGAGATTCCGGGGGCTCGCTGTCCAGCCACCCTAGCTCAACCCGCAAGTCTCAGACTAAGAAACCAGGGTAGACATGGCTCCTGAGGAATGACAGATCTCTGTCTGGCCTCTACGTACAGGAACATACATACACACACACACACACACACACACACACACACACACACACTAAAAATAATCTATCTTTAGATCGATGCAGGCTAAGTACACCTGTTCAGCTCTAGATAAAACACATGTAATATAATGAACAAAATGAGCACTTAGAATTTTACATTCTAAAATATGGAACCAAAGAAACTAGAACACAATTCCCACTTCAATCTAAAAATAGGCTGTTACCTTCCTCCCAGTTCTTTAATTTGATTTCACAGCAAACTAATGGTGCTCCCACTCTGCCGGTATTGTAGTCCCACACTGCGAAGCAAAGACAGACAGACATTTGAAGGGTGTAGTTAACCAACCAATAGCTTCCTTTTCCTAGATGATTTAAAGTGACTCTTCCTAAACCTCTGACAGTGCCCGCCCCCATCTGCAAGAGAATCTTAGAAACAAAACTGAGCCATGGCTGCATGTCTGCTTGGCACAGGTACACTGCTTGGTCAGAGAACTTTTCTAACAGCCTAAATTATTACAGAAACTGACTGTACCAAGTAGTACTTGTTATGTTTATGAGGCATAGTTTGGGGTTTACTAAAAATATTTTAAAACATTTTAAGCGAAAGGGTTAAGAGAAAGAGTCCACGCCCTCTCACCCACCCACCTCCACCCCACCCCCAGGAAGGCATAAGATACACTCAGGTAGATGGGCATGCCCTTCTCTTAGTCTTTTCTGGCACTGGGGGAAAGTTCCAAGTAGTGTGGAATCCACTTTAGTACCTCAGGGTCCCTGGACAATCAGGCACGCCTTCTCCAACTCCCCAGAGTCTCTGCCCACCACATGTCCTCACATTAATACTGGTCCACATGTGTGAGTGGCTGCCTGGGTCTCAGACGACACCTACCTTCTGTAATTGTTCCAGCCCCAGTAGATTCTGTGAGTCCATACCCCTGACCAACGGGACAGCAGAAACAGATATTCATGAATCGCTGCGTTGTTGCAGAAAGCGGAGCACCACCACACAGTAAAAGGCGAATATTTCCACCCAGCAGCCTTCGGACATTCCGGAAAACAAAGCTGAAAGTAGCAACAGAAAATTTAAGACTTTTAAAGCAGTGTGGTGGGTTGGACGAATGGGCCCCACAGGTTCACACACTTGAATATCTGGTTCCCAGGTGTCAGAAGGATTAGTAGGTATAGTCCTTTAGGAGGAGGGATGCCACAAGGAGCAGGCTCTGAGGTATCAAACAGCAGTGCCATTGCCATCCTCTGTGCTGCCTATGGATCAGGATCTAAGCTCCTGCAGGCCAGCCAGTGCTCCCCACCATGAAGGCCATGGACTAAACCCTCTGAAACTGCACACACGTCTCCAAGTAAACGCTTCCTTTATAAGCTGCCTTAGCTGTGGTGCCTCTCTACACCAATAGAAAAGTAATTAAACCAACAGAAGAGGATTTAATCTCTCAGTGTTGTTATATGCAGCCTTTGAGATTAAGGAATATAATCAATGTGATACAGCCAATTGAGATTCTCTTGGGCCACTACATCTGTCTTAAATGTGAGCAGTTCTAGCAAGCAAAGAAAATGTCACTCACTCTTAATTTTCAAGTGGTAGAATCATCATATACAATTGTTTACTGTGGGCAGTGGACCATGCCACAGCACAGAGCTGGTAATGCTGAGTGAGCCCAAACCCTGAGAACTCAGAACCGAGTAGGGTGGGAGTGGGGCCAGCTCCACCTGCTCTGGATCATGTAAATCAGTCACGTGGGGAAACGCCTGGAGTCCTTCCCTACGCTAACAGAGCTTCACTAGCATCTTACACTGAGCCAGCATCTACGCCCGGATCCCACCCTCCCCCTCAGTGTTTATAAAGTCCTATCCACACAGAATAAAGTGCACAGGTCATTTCAGCAAGAATCATCTGAGAGTGGCTGTTTTACTGAGCTGTAACACTCTGGGGAAGTTTTCTCGCCAAAGCATTCATCACTGGACCTTAGACAGGGCTGGCAGGCCAGGCTCACACCCCTGCTGTTCCTGCCACCGCTGCTGCCCATCAATGCCCGCTGCCGCCGCCTCTGCCACTGACATTGGTGCTGCCATGGTAGAGGGCGAGACCTGGGGCCTTGCCTGTGCGAACTTCCTTCTGAGAGCTGTAATACTTTGGTCAAACCAAAGACCCAGAGAACCCCTGGTTCTACAGAGGATGACAGTTTATACCCCTGTTTATGACCGGAGAATTCATTATCATAAAAATGTATTTATGACACACCACATCTTCACATAATTTGTAAAAGCTGACTACTTTTCTGCTTTTATTTATTCATTAGAAATTTATGCATATTTATGTATAACAATTTCTTTAAAGTCTAATATATAAGTATTAGGGTTTGTTACAGTTTTTAAAATTATAATGGTAAATTATGAGAGAAATTTTAAAGAGAAAACAAATGTCTATTTGATAAGTTTCTGAAAACACTAGTAAAAAGATTGCTTATAACTCAAAAGCAAGGAGTAAGGCTAGGAACACAGCTTAGTGGTAGTGCTTGCTTACCAGCTCAGCCTAGGTTTAATGCCCGGAACCATGGGAATTAAAAACTGGTAAGCCTTTTGAAAGGGAGTAAGACTCAATGGCAACCATTTTAGAAGCTGTATTGAGGCTGATGTGGCAGTGTGTGCCCCTTCAATCTGACACTTTGCCAACTAAGCTATCCAGACTCTTAATCCTAGCACTCAGAAGGCAGAGGCATGTGAACCTCTGAGTTCTAGCCAGGGAAACTGTCTTGAGAGAGAGAGAATGAGCGCATAAGGAAGTCACTGGTGTCCGACTATTGCTCTCCCTCCACCCATCCTTTTGCTCTAACAATGACACAACTTTCCAGCCTCCAGCTTTGAACTCTGGATCCTCCTCCCCTTACTTCAGAGATTACAAACCTGTGCCACCACACCCATCTTAAAGTAATTGTACTACTTATAAGTGCCTCACGTCCCTGGGCTGTTGATTTGAACTCTGTCATTGACACAGAGAACTGGCTTTACTTACCGGTCACACAGTGGAGTACTACACCCTTTTGAAATCTGTTCCATCTTATAATTATATGCCAAAATAAACAAGTTTCGTTGAAAAGCACTCATTTCATTCACTTTATTCATGACATTTTTGTAGATCCGATCCATGATTTCCTAGATGCATAAATGAGTTCATTAACTCTATGAGCAACCTTCATATTTAAATCACACCCATATGATTAATACTTCCAACTGTTGTCTATGTGATATAGGACAATGCATGCAGCCTGTGCCGTGGTGCATACATGGCGGCTAGAGGACAATTACATGGACTTGAGTGTCTCCTTCCACCTTTACGTGGATTCTTGGAACTAACTCAGTCCTCAGACTTGCACAGCAAGCACCTCATCCATTCAGTGACCTCACTGGCAAGATATGAATTCATTTTAAAGATATATTTTATCAGAACTAAAAATCTTAGGTAAAATCATAATTTGTTTGAAAGTGCTATTACCACCCCATGGCCTGTGGCTGACAGCACTTCCTGAATGGGCAGTTCTTACCGGAACAGCTGCCATCAGTGTTGGCTTCAGCACGGATGTGTCTCCTTTGCTTCCTTTTTTTATTTTTGAAGACTAAAGAACAGGAAAAAAATAATCTACATAAAGATCTTTAACTTAAAATCCTAATGGCATTCTTAGCTCAAAGGCATATGATATATTTACCCTTTCAGTATACTTATATTCTAGACATACAAGGCAAATGTTTATATTAAGATAATTGAAGATACAATGTAAACTGATAGAGAAAACATGTTAAAAATACATTTAGTATTTCGAGTTGCAGATATGTGATTTACCTGATCTGCTAATGTCTGTGGTGAAGAGTAGCCGATTCGGCATCCATGAGAAAGACACACAAGCTCAGCACTTAATTCTAGAACATGTGCCAGGGGCAAGTAGCCAATATACACATCTTCCTCTCTGAAAGGAAGGTGAGTAAAGCAAAGGTTAAAGTGGAAACGTCTAGTATCTTTAGAAATTTAGTTATGTCGAATGATGAATGCTTTGCCAGAGCACACAGGTGAGAGGATGTATGCATAGAGCAAACTGTGAAAGGATGTCTTCCTGAAGCAGACACAGGTGAGAAAATGTATGCATAGAGCAAACACGTGAAAGGATGTCTTCCTGAAGCAGACACAGGTGAGAGGATGTATGCATAGAGCAAACACGTGAAAGGATGTCTTCCTGAAGCAGACACAGGTGAGAGGATTTATGCATAGAGCAAACACGTGAAAGGATGTCTTCCTGAAGCAGACACAGGTGAGAGGATGTATGCATAGAGCAAACACGTGAAAGGATGTCTTCCTGAAGCAGACACAGGTGAGAGGATTTATGCATAGAGCAAACACGTGAAAGGATGTCTTCCTGAAGCAGACACAGGTGAGAGGATGTATGCATAGAGCAAACACGTGAAAGGATGTCTTCCTGAAGCAGACACAGGTGAGAGGGTGTACGCATAGAGCAAACTCGTGAAAGGATGTCTTCCTGAAGCAGACACAGGTGAGAGGATTTATGCATAGAGCAAACACGTGAAAGGATGTCTTCCTGAAGCAGACACAGGTGAGAGGATGTATGCATAGAGCAAACACGTGAAAGGATGTCTTCCTGAAGCAGACACAGGTGAGAGGATGTATGCATAGAGCAAACATGAAAGGACACTTGATGAAGGAATATAAATCTGACCCCACAGGCAGTGGGAGATGAGTTTTGGTTTGGTTTGCTCTGCCTCACTCTTCTTCCTAATGACACACACCTATTGGTTCACCTTAGATAGCAATGTTGAGCTCAACTGTGGTTAGGCTGCCTTTGAGAGAAACTCGCCTGAGAACTGCTTGTGAGGTTCCTGCGGCAGCTGGCCTCACCTCAGGCTGGCCGGTTGGTGAACCTTGCGGTTTCTCCACAATTCAACTGCAGCTGCTGGTTCGTGCCCGGTGATCTGCCTGCTGAGAGGACTGGACTGTAAGTTGCCAGTCTGGGTGTGCTGTCTGCCTGCCTAGAGGACTAGTCTGCAGCTGCTGAGTCCTATTTGGTATTTGCTGCAGGACTAAACTGCTAAGACAGAAGACTGAGCTTGCCCCAAAAGAACTTTTGCTAAACAGGACCACTTCCCCCATATCCTAATAACTTTCCTCTTCCACTGTCTCTAGTGGGTGGTGGGCTAAAGGAGAGGTTGAACCATTACTAAAAGTACATTGCAAAAAAAATTTATGCCTACAAAAGGTTATGGGAGCTCTCTGCCAGAAGTTGACTACAGCAAGCTTACATGGAGCACAGCTAAGCTAAGCATCTGAGTCCCTGCTGATAAGATAGAGATTAGAGACAGAAAGAACAACTATAGCCCAACCGAAAACCAAGGAGGCAAGCACTTTCAGAATGTGGTCTGCTGCAGAAGCAAAGTGCTAACGCACGAGTAAAGAGGAGGTGCTGGCACTCAAATGCAGACATATACATGTGGCTAGACACACATACATTCATACATACATACACACATACACACAAATAAATTTTAAAATGTTGACTTTTAAAATTAATGTTCTCTAAAATTTCTACTTTTAGACACCTGGGGAATACTTTAACCATCTACTAAAATGGCACAAATGTTTGAACTCTTAACAGCTACAAATACAGTCACTCTTGAGTTTTACAATGACATACCCCAGTCTTGGAATCCTTCTCGCCATCCCCGTTATAGAAGCAATGATGTTGCTGTGTGAGATCATGACTCCCTTTGGAATTCCTGTGGACCCACTTGTGTACATGATTACTGCAATATCTGAGGGCAGTGGTTTGCTGTGAGCTTTCTTTTCTACGTTGAAGAAAAGAAAAAGGGAAACAAAAAAGAAGAAACTCAGCTCTATCAGCAATTTTCTTCTAACACTCAAACAGCAGTCAACACATAAGGAGGCATAAACAATACTGGGACAAACAGGTTAAGTCTATAATTAGAGCCACGGAGGAAATAAAGACAGGGTCAGATAACACTGCTTAGGTGCAGCATTCTGGCAAAGGGTAAGCAAAGTAGCCACAAAAGTCCTGGGAAGCCAGTAGTTCACATAGACGTACAAAGCAGTGGACATGGTAGCAGATGTCTGCAAATGCACACTCAGGAAGCTAAAATGAGATCTTAACGTCAAGGCCAGCCTAGGACGCATGGTAAGCTCTGGTACAGTTTACACAGATCATGTTCCATTTGGTACGTTGGTTAGATAGATCGATAGATTGATCAATAGACAGACAGACAGACGGGGGGGGGGGGGGGGGGGTAAACAAGTCAGTACAAAGGCTTTAAGGTAGAAGTGTGCCTGGCATCTATAAACACTAGCACTGCGGTGGGACTGGAGTAACCCTAAGTACCAGTGGAGCAGCACCCAGCACCACAGGCAGCCGCAGAAGGCACTGAGGAGGGCTGCATCTCACCCCTGGGATCAGATGAAAGGCCCTTTTCAGCAGAGGCAGGCCAGCATCTGAAGCAAAAATGACTTTGGAGCTATATAAACTTGGCTGCTGAGTGGCTATGTAAGTTGAAAATGGAATTAAAAAAAAAAAATGAGGAGCTCCTCAGAATAAAGGGGCCTGAACCTTTATACCTGCACACTCACTAATGTGTCCCTGCTTCAGGAGATGACCTTGTTGGTTATACTCAACTCCCAGGGTTGCTCAGTGTTGCTTGTCTGTAGTCACAAGACATCTAGCCTAAAATCAACAACCAACACACTACAGGAAAGGCACAGGAGACAACCAGATGGTATCACCACCATCTGCCTGTCTACACGCATATCCCAAAGCTAATGCAATGTAAAAGGTTCTTCAAGTATGTCCCCTTCTCTCATACCAGGCCAGATGACTTCTTAACAATGAACCACATAATACATTCTTTTCTTTTCTCTTTTCTTTTTTTCTTTTCTTTTCTCTTCTTTTCTTTTTCTATAACTAGACGGTACTGGTCAACATTCTCTGAATGCCCACCAATACCTACAACTCAATATGCTAAAATATTATCATCCCTGATATTCCCGTAATGACAGCATTATCCTGTCCCTAATCAGAATCACCCAACTTCTAACTACAGAGGAAATACCATTACAACATGCCAGAGACCTGCAGTCTACATTTTCTGATGCTCATTTCTTTGACAGTTACTGCTTTGAAAGTGTCTATGCCTTGTGTCATCTGGAAGATTAAAAACTCTGCATAGGCAAGTACGAGGAGAGAGAAGTGAAAAAGAGGACTCCTGGCTTAGAAACTCTAGCTGAAGACTAACTCTAATGTGTCTATTTAAAGTGCTTAACTTTAAACTACTCAAAACTTTCAGAAAAAGTGAACAGAAAATTGAATGATGTGTAAGTACTTTAAATTTACTTCAAGTAACCACTACTGCTTTTTGGTTATTGCTGCCCTTGTTTTGCAGACAGGGTCTCATGTAGCCCAGTCTGGCTTTTGTAGCCCGGTCTGGCCTTGCACTAGCTCCCTGGTCAATGATGATCAATTCTGATCCTTCTGCCTCCACCTCCTGGTGCTGAGGTGGCAGGCATGTGCCATCATGTCCAATGTTATGCGACACTGGGGAATCAAACCCAGGCCTTAGAGCATGCTGGGCAAACACTCTGCATAATGAGTTAACATTCCCAGTCCATAATTTAAGAAGAATAAATAAGTGTTGGCATTTTCCTCAAGTCTTTCTTTAAAGGCTAGGTAAAAGTAATAAAGAAGAACCCATTTCCACAGTTACAGTCTAGAACAAGGTGAGCAGAGAGTGCACATCTGGAATGATCACAACGTACCCACGTTGGCCTTCACTCCTAGAGCCTGCACTGCAGCCATGGTGTGTACAATGACACCTTTGGGGAACTCAGACCAGGTTGGAGGCTTCCCATCAACAGTAATGATATGCCGCAGACGTGGGACCAAAGAGACTATATCCTGAAGAAACACAACAATCATGATGTTAGCCAACAGTTGAGTAACTCGGGACACATGAGCACAGTTCTCTACACACTGAGCCACCAACTGATTTCTTGCCCCGAAAGTTAAGTGGTAGGGGCTAGGGAGACAGGCCGGAGGAACGGCATGAAGAGGGGGTGGGGAATTGGACGAATATTCTATAGCACTGTGTATACAATCTTCTTTGATAAAATCCTCATCAATAAAGTTACTGCTCCACAAAATGGACATATAAACACATAATACCTGAACTACTTATAGAGAAGCCCAAAGTCCCTCATATTTTCAAGAGAATGCAAAAGAATATATCAAAGAAGGAAAGAAGTCCACCTGGGAACTTTCTAAAAAAGAAAAATAAAACAATGCCTGATAGTGATGTTTCCAGGGGAAGTTGCCCGTTTCCTATTATTTCATAAAATGTCTCCCATTTTAGTACACCTACCACCCCCATTCTTTCTTTCCCTACTTCCTCTTTTCTCTCTTCTCCTGTATGTTTGTCTCTGTCTCTCTTTCTCTCTCTCCTTCCCTCTTTCTTTCCTCCACTGCTCTCTCCCTCCTTCCCTCCGTGAGTGTCACCTGTATGTCTTTCAGAAGATCTCTCCCAACTTAGATTGAACTCCAACTTACTCTATAGCTGAGGACGACTTTGAACTACTAATCTTTCTAATTCCATCTCCCAAGTGCAGAGATTACACGTATGGGTGCATATGCACACAGATGTGTGTGTGTGTGTGTGTCTGTCTGTCTGTCTGTCTGTCTGTCTATGCGCATGAGTGGGAGGACAGAAGACAACTTTTGGCACTGTTCCTGAGATGCTCTCCAAACCCTCCTCCACAGGGTCCTCTGGCCTGAGCCATGGCAACAGTAAGCCCCAGGGAGCCACGTGTTCTGCTAGCACAGGTACTGGGATTATGAGCAGATATGACCACAGCTGACTTTTTAAATAAGAGTTCTGGAAATTAAACCCAGGTCCTTGTGATTACAAAGGCAAGCTTTCACTTTACCTACATGGTGCATAGACATGCATGCAGGCAAAACACGTATGCACATGATATAAATATATTATGTTGAGAGACCAGCAAAATGGCTCAGGAGGTACATTCTACTTGTCACCAAGCCTGATGACACAAGAAACCCCATGATGAAAGGAGAGTTAACTCCCACAGGTTGTACAGACTTTTCACAGGTGTGCTGTGGCACATGTAACCACATATATGAATGCAGATGCATACAAACAAACAAATTCAAAAATTATACACATGCAAAACTATTAATTTACTTTATATATGCAATATACAATAAAAAGTTGTCATCCTTTCAACATTGGCAAATTAACAATTTTTATCTATGGTCTATCTAATATATATATATACATACATATATATACATACATATATATATACATACATACATATATACATACATATATACATACATATATACATACATATACCTATATACCTATATACCTATATACCTATATACCTATATACCTATATACATATATACATATATACATATATACATATATACATATATACATATATACATATATACATATATATATTGCACTTTTTATATTCTAAAGGAAAACCACAAAATCTCAAAGATAACTGGGTCAGTATGATTCATCACAGGAAAAGTCAAAGCATCAGACTCTTAAAGAGAGCTGTGGTCCTCACCTTCAGCTTTGTTTGCAAGAGTTCTTTGCTAGTAATGATGTTGGTCACCTCTGTCTCATTCAGTCCATGAACAATGGCTGGACCTCCCAGAGTAGCATACAGTGTAACAACTACAAGGAAAAGAATACAGGTCACACATAAGGGCACAGGCATAAGGGCTCCCACCCAGCAGCCCCTCTGGAAGTACATGTGCATCTTAAAGGAGTGTTCCTTCTCATGGACAGCCTGGGAAAACTACTGTGGTTGCATACAGAAGGTTCTGATCAATATCCTATCTACTCATCTTCCTCTAACGTTCCCAAGATCCCTAGTATTTTACATGAGGATTCTTAATGTTTCACATTCACTATATTCTAGGACTAATATAACATAAAGGAATTATATCTATTCTAGAATGTCAAAATCTTCCTTGTAAAAAGAGACAAGCCCATTGGTTCTCAACCTTCCTAATGCTGCAACCCTTTAATATAGTTCCGTGTGGTGGTGACCCCAACCATAAATTATTCTTGTTGCTACTTCATAACTGTAATTTTGCTACTCTTATGAATCATAATATAAATATCTATGTTTTCCAATGATCTCGGCAACCCCTGTGAATGGGCTGTTCTACCCCTAGAAGGGGCCACAACCCACAGACTGAGAACCACTGGACAAGGCAGTAAGACAGCGCCTTGAATGTCAGATCTTAGGTATCATGTCAACAAAATAGTGACGAGGCCTACAGTCCTAACACCTGGGGAGTAAAAAGAGAGCATCCTCCATCACACCAAGTTTGATCCAGCTACTCTGAAACCCTGGCTTAATAGAACAACTAAGGAAAAAGAAGATAGCACTCCTAAAAGGTACAGATTATTCTAAATTAGAAAAATCAAGAAGAAAAAAAATTAGGAATACTGAAGTCATATAATATATACAGCATGGATCAGAAGTAAAATGACAAAACAATAATCCTTTTTAAATATTCTCAAAAGAAATGTAAACTCAACCCCTGAAAACAGAATGGTGGTGCCTATTTTAAAAAGTGGAAGTAGAAGGGATGGTAGTGCTATCTTTGATCCCAAGCGGAGTTCAAGCCACCGTGGTCTCCAGGCCAGCCAGGGATAAACAGTGACACCCTGTCTCAACATCGGTAAAAGGGAGGCAGCTAGAGAGACGGCACAGTGGTTAACAGCACTTGCTGGTCAAGACCCAAGTTCAATTCCCAGCATCCACATGGTGGCTAACAACTATCTGTAACCTCAGTTCCGAGAGGATCCGTTCTCTCTTCTGGCCTCTGAGAACAATGTATGTACCCAGTGCACACATGCATGTGTGCAAAACATAACTCTTTAAAAAAGGAAAAAGAAAAAAAGAAATGGAAAGAAAACCAGGAGTTTATAACAAACAACTGCTGAAACCATCGTTTTTGTTTCAAGTTCATTTACCATGACCTTAGGCACCACCTCCAGGACTGTTTACAAGGTTGGCCCATCACAGTCACCACTCAGAAGTGGACTAACAAAATGGAAGTGTGCTTATAAAGGTCCCTGAGGGATGGGAGCAGAGCAGTGGTCCTGTATGTCAAGTCTGCTCTACCAAATACAGAAAGCCCCCTTAACATCTGACAAGCTGGGTCCAAAATAGACAAGGGAGGGAGGAGGGAAGGCGGGCAAAAAGGAAGAAGAGAAGGCAGGAAGGAAGGAAGCGAACAAAAAGTGAATAGCTAAGCCCTAACACATGCTCTTCCAGTAAGTACATAAAGGCAAAACCCGGTATCAGAATGCTAACCTATTAAGAAATATTAATCCCATTGTAGTGGTGAACATCTCAAATCCTAGCACTCAGTGGGAAGAGGCAAGTGGATCTCTGAATTTGAGGTCAGTATATATAGTGAGTCCTAGGACAGCCAAGGCTACGTAGAGACTCTGTCTTAAAAAACAAAACAAGAAAAAGAGAAAGATTTTAAAAGTGCCATCCATACGTACGCTGGAAGTTATACATAAAACACGCCTGTGCAGCGATCATCCACTCAGCCCTGGTCTCACAGAAGATGGCGATGTTGGCCTTTGGTTTCTGGCCCAACATTTGTAACCCATTTCCAAAGTCAAGGGCTCGGATGAAGACATCTTCATAGGAAAGCCAATTATAGTGCCCCAGAATAACCTGATACAGCAAAGTATAAAAACACAAATATCATTTAATGTGATGAGAAGAAATAGGAACAAATTTTAAATGTACAAAACATGTTAGTTTCAAGTGAAGATGTATCTTTAAAAAAAAAATAGCTTTGTGACATTGTCCATGACAACCCAATAACTATGCTAAGCGTTTAACTATGATGTGGGGGAAGGGGTGGCTTTATTTTTGGTTTTCAAAAGTATTTAGAACTGAGCTAAAACATGGATCTATACAGCTTAAGACCAGCTTAGTCATACACTGAGGCCCTATTTCAAGAAACAAAAAAAAGGTCACATGAGTCTGAAGTTACCTAAGACAGGGAACCTGGAGCACAGAGTATGTTTGACTGAATCACTTCTTAGACAAATAGCCCTAAACTAATCATTCATTTAGAACAGAAGTTTACTTTGTGGATTTCAGAAACAGACAGTATGTGCTCTATAAACAAAAAGTGACCCACTACCCAAGTTCACAGAAATATTTATGGCCATTTAACCTGAATTAATCATCCTTTCATGATAAGCAAAGTAAAAAGTCTCTCTACAACCAGGTAGAGACTAAGTTATAGTATTCAACATCCCTCTGGTTAAGCCTCGAATACCTAACTAGCCTACAGTATTTCATTTGGATTTGTCAGAAGTACAGATAACCTCAAGTTTAACTTATTAATTAGCTCCTTTTAAAGCTGCTTAGCATACTTTCTTCAAGGATTTTCAACTAAAACACAATCAGGAATTCTCCATTACATATAAAAACTGAACAAAGAACAAACTACAAACACATACAGCTGGCTTCTAAGCATGGCCATGCTCATTACATCTCATGCATCTTAAAAGTCATCTGACCAAGGGACTAGAGATGGCCAGTGACTCCTTTTTTCGAGGACCAAGATTCAATTCCCAGGACCCATGTGGCACTTCACAACCATCTATAACTCCAGTTCCAGAGGACCCAAGACTCCTTCTGGCCTCCACAGGCCCTGACACATATGTAGTGCACAGATATGCATGCAGGCAAATCACTTATACACATAAAACTAAACAACAAAACCATCTGACAATGTTATTTCTAAAAATGCAACAACATTTAAGAGAGTTCTGTGATGAGCAGTTAGATGGAAGGGATCAAGGCTGCCCTCTGGTGTCCTACTTGGGATAACTGGAAGATCACACTGCCCTAACTGTAGGTCCAGGAACTCTCACCTTGCTCTGTGCCCCCATGAAATGCTCAACATGGGAGTTCCAATGACTTCACAAGGAGCTCTGCATGACTGAGAAGACAGGTGAGAATTTGGCCTAACTGTGCAGGAACCAGATTGTATTTACTAGGTGCTAAACTCCACCTGCTAGATTTAAACCTAAGTGACAGGCTTTACATGGCAAAAATCACCCAATATACTACCCGAATATATAAACTCTAATGATGACATCTGACAACAAAATAAAATTCTAAAAATAATAATCATATAGAGCCTATGCCTCCCATGCCTATAATCCAAGTACTCAGCTGAGACAAAAGGATTGTCCTGAGTCTCAGGCTAGCCCTGGCTATGTGAGGATTCAGGCTAGCCTAGGCCTGTTAAACCCTGTCTCAAAACAGAAACAAAAGCAAGGAAGGAAGGAAGGAAGGAAGGGAGGGAGGGAGGGAGGGAGGGAGGGAGGGAGGGAGGGAGGGAGGGAGGGAGGGAGGGGGAGGAGGAGGAGGGGCCATGCCTGGTGGGTGGCACACATCTGTAATCCAAGCAATCAGGAGAGTGTAGGTGGATCTTTTTTAATTCAAGACCAGCCTGGTCTACACTGCAAGTTCCAGAACAATCAAGGCTACATATGGAAACCCTGTCTGTGGGGGTAAGAAAAAAACAAAATATATGGGAAACCTGGATTTTGTTATTTAAGCCACTGAGTGTTCTAGCTAATTATCTGTCTCATAAAGGTTACATTTGTGAACACTATTTACCCACAGTTATATCTAATTCATACTGCAGTCTCTATGGCTAAACCAAAACTAAACTCATTTAACTTAACCCCCTGCTACACTATTAAACACTGAAGAAACACACGCAGCTCACTAAATGCAGGCACGAGTTTCAACACCCAGTCTGGTGGCCGTCCCAGTCATTCATTTTCTAATCCTCTGATAGCTTGTAAGCTTTTTATTGGTGGTTTGGTTTGGTTTGGTTTTTTCGAGACAGGGTCTCTCTGTATAGCCCTGGCTGTCCTGGAACTCACTCTGTAGACCAAGCTGGCCTCAGAAATTCACCTGCCTCCCGAGTGCTGGGATTAAAGGCATGAGCCTGGCTCTTTTTTTTTAAAATATCCTCCCTCTCTACCTGGAGATGATCACTGTTGCTTACATCACTAAACCATTACAAATTCAAGAGAACACTCAAGCCCTCCTCTACCAAGTTCAGTAGTAGATGTACACCTACACTCACTCTGCAGCCCACAGGGCTCAATGTCCCTGACAGAAGCCAGAGGCTCAAGGACAGCTTCAAAGAGCTCTTCGAAACAACCATCTGTTCAACAGGATTCCTAACTGATACAAAAGTGACGTTCTCTCATTCACCCTCTTTTCCCTACCTGTTCCTTCATCCTATGTAAGCAGGACAGCATGTCCAACTGCTTAACAAAGTAACTGAAGTTACTCTTAACTTACACTCATCTTTAGTCTCTTTTCCAAGCCTATCCAGAGTCTACCTACAAAGCATAGCCTGGCCCCAGCCATTTCTTTCACTTCCATTACTGTCATCCCACAATACTCCGTAACCACTCTTATTCCTTACAACCACCCAGACAAGGCCATTCCCTTAACTTCAGACTGCAGGGTTTGGCCTTTGCAGTAGCACTTAGGCCATAAGTTGTGACCCTTGCAAACCCCAAACCTGCCTCCTATAAACCCATCCATAAAGCCCATCCTTTCTTGTTCTTCAGAGGCTAAAACAGGGCCAGAAGATGCTCTCTCCACGATCTTCAAGTGTCCACCCCAAGCACTACACTCAACTGAGCTCAATCGTGTCTGGGACCCACTACTCCGTCTTTCTGCCCAGAAGGTTCTTTATCCAAGTTTGCTACGTCTTGTTGAGGTCTCATCTTAACTGAGACCTATCCAGGCAGCCATTTAATCACCAATCTGCGTTACTTCTCACACTCTATGCTCTATCTTCCTCTCATGTAAAAAACGGAGATCCATGCCAAAAATCAACATGTGTGTCTTTATTACAGTTAAGAACTTGCCACTGAAGCCCTGACGACTGTTGCTCTCGTCACCATTCAGTCAGATTTTCGGTATTCCTGACAGCACAGTTCTCAGGGAATCTGGGAGCCAGTTTCTCATTTTAACCTTAGGTAAGCATTCTACCATTGAGCTATATCATACCTAGTCCTGACAGTAACCTTGGAGAGGGGTGGGTCACTTTGCTCTTTCATACCTGAGGAGTGACACACATAGTTGTAAATATCCATGTTAGCATTCAGAGAATAACTAAAAAAAGTCTAAAAAAAGTGTAACTGCCTGAAATATACACACAGTGCTTTGAAGCTGTTCCAGGCACAGAAAAAAATGTAACGCTCGGAGAACATAATACAACAGTGCTAGGATACACAAGTTATTTACAAATAAAAGCACACCAATATTTAATCATTCAGACCTCTGGTAGATGGAACTCAAGAGTCTAATTAAAAGCAAGTTTTCAGGTAGTTGATTTAACCCTCGCTAAGTACTAGGTTGTTGTTGTTTTCCTCATTTACTATGGAGAACTATTTCAGAAGTACGTATTTCCCGTCTTCTTCAACAAATAACGCCTGGTTCCCTTTAACTTTCCCTCTGTGGTTTGTTAAGTAAGTAAATCAGAATCCTGACTTTGGGGCTTGTGTGATTTTGAGACATGCTGTTAACGAACAGGAAGGAGAGAGCGCAAGCACGGGAGTGAGACCCAAGGAGAGTGGAAAAAGAACAAAGCCACAGAAAGCCACACTTCTAATATGACTCAAACACACACACACACACACACACACACACACACACACACACACACACGAGGATTAATCTAAACTAAGATTTGCAAAACTTTGCTTTAACCATATTATATTCTATGCTGCTGCTTCTCAGGGTAAGGAGGAAAGTTTCAGATTTTTTGTTTGTTTGTTTTTTTGGTTTTTCGAGACAGGTTTTCTCTGTGTAGCCCTGGCTGTCCTGGAACTCACTCTGTAGGCCAGGCTGTAGACCAGGCTGTAGACCAGGCTGGCCTCGAACACAGAAATCCACCTGCCTCTGCCTCCTGAGTGCTGGGAGATATTAATGCACATAAGCTTTATTAATGCACATAAGCTTCCTCATCAAATTGAAGGTTATCTTCAAATATGCTAACTATTTTAATGAAAACAAGTCACGAAAAACATGTCTTCCTATCTGCTGTGGTGTCACATACACCACACAATCAGTCCTAGCACTGTAGAAGTCCCATGGAGGCAGGAGAATCAAGAGTAACCAACATGGGCCACATGAGACCTTAAAAACATTAAAGTCTTCTGACCTCCCTGGGTGTTTGGTGAGTAAGCAAGCACTAAACCATGTCCCAGTTACCCTGCCAGGACAGTTGCTGCCCCTGCCACCATACAAAGGCTGTAACAAGAACCAAGAGCTTGTGGGTGGGTGCAGGGCCAGCTTGTTTAACTAACTCTCTAGCTTGCAGCCCATTCCCATAGCCCGACAGAAACACAGGTCTTAGCTAACTGACAGCAAAGCACACTCAGGTACAGACAACAGTATGTCTCATTTGTTGTCTACAAACCTAAAAATTAATTCTAGGTCCCCAAAGTATCTAATCCTAGACAAGAAAAATATAATGGTTTTGTCGATCTATATATAGCCTTCTGAACAAACTGATAAACCACAATTTTCTTTGTTTGTTTTAAAAGATTTATTTATTTTATATGAGTACACTGTAGCTGTCTTCAGATACCCCAGAAGAGGGCACACCAGATCCCACTGCAGATGGTTGTCAGCCACCATGTGGTTGCTGGGATTTGAACTCAGGATCTTTAGAAGAGCAATCAGTGCTCTTAACCGCTGAGCCATCTCACTAGCCCCAACAACAAATGTTTAACACAAAGTTCTGACATAAAGAATGAAAAGCATGCCGGGCAATGGTGGCGCACGCCTTTAATCCCAGCACTTGGGAGGCAGAGGCAGGTGGACCTCTGAGTTCGAGGCCAGCCTGGTCTGCAGAGTTCCAGGACAGCCAGGGCTACACAGAGAAACCCTGTCTCAGAAAAAAACAAAAACAAAACCCAAGAAGAATGAAAAGCACAGGCCTTGGGGGCAGGCAGATACATGAGTTTGAGGGCAGTTTGATCTACATAGGGAGCTCCAAGACAGCCAAAACTATAGAGAGAAACCTAACTTCAAAATAAATAATAGGAAAATAATAAATAATGTTTTTCCCCTCTCTTACAATCAATCTGCAGTTAGCTACAAAGTATGAGCTTTTGGAGTTGAAATGCCTGAGTTCAAACCTCAGCTCTGTCACTCGGTAGCTTTGGGACCCTCAGGTAAGGTAGTAGCTAGTTTACCTGTGCTCCAATGCTCTGATCTCTGAAGCAGAGATAGCATCTAACCGATAAGATTTCTTTCAGTTTCAGAACTTGACAGAAATTAAAACAGCTTGTCTCATAAATACTAATTCTACACTCATAAAGTAACTTTTCAAAAGCCACAAGACTAGTAAGTGGCAAAACCAAAATTCAAACTTTCAAATCTAGGTCTAAAGGCCAGGTTCTTAACCACAACGATATTTCTGTCTGTCAAGACAGCTTGTCTGCTTCAAGCCAACGGCAACATTCTCTACAGTGGCCATGTAACTGCCATATCCAAAATACCAAGATATTAACCCACTGTGAGTCACAGGGAAATCAAAACAGGTCACATGGTGCCAAGCACTCTCAGAGAGGGTTCCCCAGCCCACGCTACCTACATGTTCTACCTCAAGCCCTGGAGATATCAGGCTCAAGAGTCCCATACAGGGCACATTCTCCATGCCTTTCTGAAAAATAGGTCAAGTCAGTGTGTGAGGATAGAGGGAAGACAGCAATCTAAAGCCCTGGAGAGACTGTCTCCATCAACACCAGCAGTTCCCAGGTACAGGAGACCACACTTCCCACAATGCTAAGTGCACAAGGAGAGGAGACCCACAAAGGAGTAGAGATCATCTTACCTTTTTAAAAATTTTTCCATTTGGCTGTATTTCATCTTCCTCATTTAAAATTTCACGTGTTCCCAATAGTCTTTTGTTTTTAAATTTGTTTTTTGCATACATAAAGACTTTATCAAGTGTATCGCAGCCAGGATACAGCACTGAAGCCAAGCCATCCACACTGTTGATAGATCTGTATGCAGAGTCCGGTTTGGAACTGACAGGTTTTGCTTTAATTTGGTTTGGTTTCTCTTGTTTTGACTCACACAAAAAATAAAATGGGATGTATGTTAAAATAGTATAGAGTGATATTATAAAATGTATGAAATATAAAAGTATGGGGTTGATGGTTTGTTTTAGCTTCATGGTTGATGGTGTTGAAGATACGTGGTTATTCATAAGTGTTCAAAAAATAGAATTAACAGATTTCAATGAGAATCTAGAAGGAAGAAAAAGAAATAGATTGGTTAAAAATCATATTAAATGAAAAACTCTTTATATTAGCTAGGCAACTAAAGTTTCTTTCGCTCAGAGTTAGCATACTGGCCCTCTGTAATATCCTAAACTTAGGAAATGTATTTCTATGGCATCTACTAACCCTGGAATTATTCTATATATTGTTATCAAAAATAGCCTTTCCAACCTAACCTTAAGTATCCACAAATACTTCCAGGAGTGAGGACAACCAGGAGAGAACCACAAAGGTGCCCACTTCTCCCTGTTCTTCGGCTGTACTAGCATTAGACACTGAAGACAGGTGCACATCTCCCAGTGAGCCCCACTTGTACCCTGTGCAGTAGCAAGGACTGAATGGCAAACATTTTATCTTCCTTGGTACTTCTGCATATTGGTCAATTTCTACAGATCAGATTACAAAGCAAGACAATAATGTATGGTCTCCATGTGTCCTATCCTTAGCATTCACCAACTTCCTCATCTTCACTGGCGTAGAGCCATTAAAGAAAATCAGTGTGAAGAATCCTCAATAGCCTAAAGAGCTGCCTTATGAGCCAGCCACACCACTCTATGGTACATGCCCAAATGACTCAAGATCCTGCTCCATAGAGACATGCTCAGCATGCCTAGTCCTGCTCTAGTCACTGTACCTAGAAAATGAAAACAACCTCACTTTAACTGGTGAATGGATAATGCGTGGTGAGTATACACAATGGGATTCTATTCAGCCGTTAAGAAAAATAAAATCACAAAATTCTCAGGTAAACAGATGGAACTAGAAAGCATACTGAAGAGGAACCTAGATTCAGAAAGACAAACATCACAGGTTCTCTCTGACTTACAGATTCCATCTCTGAATCTTTAGAATAGAACCTGGACTAACCACAGAAACCAAGTAAAGAGACCATGGGAAGAGGTATGTCTATGGGGGTGGGGGAGATGGGAGGACACAAACGCTGTTACCTGAGAAATGGGAAAACTGGGAGGAGTGTAGTTTACCTGGAAGGGGAGGGGGCAATAGAAAGGGAGAGAAAGAGGGGAAAGGATGGGTAACTAACACACTAAGGATGCTTGAAAACCACAGGAAAACAATGTAAGTTAGAAATACATTCGTAGACATGCAAATATATGTATATAGTATGTGTATAGGTATGTACTCATACATACTTTGAAGGACGTTATGCCACTTGCCACTTGAAGTAATAATACTCTTCCCTAGAGCCATGGACTATCTAACAACAATCCCAGTGCCAGGCAGAGGAAAGCTTCAAGTTTGGTCAAGAGAGTTATCTCCCAGTAATATAAGCTATTGCTGCTGCCGTTGGTAGTCTACCAGAACTCAGAGGCGTTGACACTATTGCTAAAAATCCCACATACTTCACACCCAAGACTTGGAAGAATCAAGCTGAACTGACCTGGAAGCCTCCTCCCTGAAGACTAGCTCTCTGAGCGCCTGAAGATACTACGCAGGCTGCCAGAGGAGAAAAGCCACCAGCAGTCCTACCCAGCTGTGAAGCCTACGAACCACACAGACCAGCACAGCCATAGAGCCTCAAGGGTAAAATGGTAGCACTTAAACCTGGGGCAACCACAGCTGTCTATCGGAAGGTAAGGCCCACTCAGTAGGAATGAATTCATGACTGGCTGTGGTGCCAATGGTTAGGAGCCCGGAAGGAGAACCTACAACTCTACAACTGCTATTTTCCTAGATCAGTACCGTTCCTAACTACATTCTAAATACTCATCCTTATACCCACAGTAAGTATAGCTCTCATCCTCCATCAAAGAAGCTTTTTGCAGTAGACGGACATCATTACAACTGGTCAAAATGCAGAGAATAGTACCCAGCCCACCTGATACATCTAACACAAGCCCTACACCTAAGACTTAGAGAACATCATGCAAAAGGGGACAGAAAGACTGTAAGAGCCCCCTGGACACCTGGACATCATCTGCGAGATGCCTTCTATACATGACAAGAACGCTGCACCCATGAAATCTTAAAAATGCAACTGATTAAACAAGACCTGTACCATCTCAACAGCAGCAGACATGCCAATGTGAATGGTGACAACCTCAAAAGGCCCTACCCATAAACAAAAAACTGCAGCCAACCAATGGCTGCTGTGCGGGACACAGTCAGTCTTCTCCAGGGATGAGGTCTTTCATATATTAGCCAATCCCTGGTGATCGGTCCTAAACAAACACTAAATGAACTTAGCAGGCTGGTGCACGCGCTCTCGCTCTCTCTCTCTCTCTCTCTCTCTCTCTCTCTCTCTCTCTCTCTCTCTCTCTCTCTCTCTCTCTCTCGTGTGTGTGTGTGTGTGTGTGTGTGTGTGTAGCAATAATTGAAGAGATCATGAATTTGAGTGGGGAAAGACAGTAGGCATTTTAAGGGGGAAATGATGTAAATACAGTATTTACATATGAAGTTCTCAAATCATTTATAGTAAGAAGGGAGCCAGCCAGCCAGCTTAACTTAGAGAGTAAGAACAAGAGCCAAAGCTGCTATACAGCACAGTGGGAAGCCAGACTGAGCCTGGACGCTTCCCCATTCCAGGCTGGTGTTTATTTTGTTGCTGTATGACAGTTTGTCCTATTATGAAGTATTAGGAAAAGCAGCCCACAGACTATGGATTTTTGTGGGTGGGTGGGTGGGAGGGGACTGAAAGCTTCTACAAAGATAAATGGTAACATGAAAACAAATGGTGTGGTATTCCAAGAACATCATCAGCGTAGCAAAAAACAGACATATCCTAATAACATGGTATTATCTAGCATAGTTTCAGAAAGAATGCCTCACAGGCTTGTATATTTGAAAGCTCAGTCATCAGATACCGGAACTGTTGCATTATGGGGTATGGCCCTGTCAGAGGAAGTGTGTCACTAGAAGTGGCTTTTAGGTTTCAAAAGCCCACACCAGGCCCAGTGTCTTCCTCTCTCTTCCTCTCCTGGCCTGAGATCAGGATGTACACAGCTCTCACATGTTGTCCCAGCGTCATGAGTGCTGCCATGTTCCTGCCATGCTCCCCACCATGATAACAACAAACTACATCTCTAAAACTATATAAGCAAGGTCCAAATTCAGCTGCCTTGGTCATGGTGTCACCTCCTTCACAGAAACAGAGCAATGTCTAATGTATCTAGCCATTCTCTTTTAAACTTGATTTTACATTATTTTTATTTAATTAAAAAGCTGGGTCCTGCCGGGCAGTGGTGGCGCACACCTTTAATCCCAGCACTTGGGAGGCAGAGGCAGGCAGATTTGAGTTCGAGGTCAGCCTGGTAACAGAGTGAGTTCCAGGACAGCCAGGGCTACACAGAGAAACCCTGTCTCGAAAAAACCAAAAACCAAAAACCAAAAAAAAAAAAAAAAAAAAAAAAGCTGGGTCCTTCACTACCACTGAGGTTTTCCTCAGCCATCTGCATTCTACAGAAATTGATGAACGATCCAAAACAAGAAAATAGATGCCATCTATCTCACAGGACAACTGTACTCCCATTTCTAATCTAGCACAAAGTGCTAAAGTTAATTAGGATGGCAACCACCCTGATTTGCCCAAAGGTGCCCCTCAGTAGCCCACTCTCAGTGGCTTCGTTTTACAAAAATATAATTTGTAAGTAAATAAAAGGAGACTTAACTAGTCTTTGATGAAAATTAGTACTATTCTGCTTTGAGCTCTCTCCATAAGATTCAGTGAGACAATCACTCTAACTCAAGGCAATCCTCCTGCCTCAGCCTGCTAGGTGTTTGGATTACAGATAGAATGCACATGACCATGCCTAGTTATAATATATAGTCACATCCTAGTAATCTTTCGTGTGTCTAGTGCTTCATGCTCTATGTTTAAATATCAGTAGATTTTAGAATACAGTACTATGAAAATGTGTTAAAAACTACTTTCTAGACCTCACTGAAATCCCACAGAGAATGAATTTAAATAAAGTTTGGCATAAAGTGTGACCAATTCTACTTAGGCAATCTCCTAAAATATGTCCTTTAAGAAACTTCCTTAGAACCCAGAAGACACTGCAGAACCTCCAAAATGTGGTCATCTACTGTTGTCCCCCACTGCTCACACACACATACAAAGACACACAAACACAAACAACAAAAGTACTTATACTCAGTATTGAGTTCTGAATCACCTTGTTTCAATTTGCTCACCCCAAGAAAATCTATTCCTATTCTTCTAATTTACCTTTTCAAGCCCTAATCCACACTTTTTTATTACTTGCAAAAGCAGTTTGAAGTTTTCTCCATTCAAAGGCAAAATTTTATAATTTGTTTGATTAAAGGGGGAAGGGAACGGGGAGGATTGCATGATATGTGTAACCATCTCTGTGTTTACAGATTAAGTGTAAAAGCAGAGTGACTGGAGCCAGGTACTCACAACTCATTGACAGCAACTGTTGTGATTGTTGTGTGTCAACAAGTCAATAACTGAATGCCGTGTGTATTAAGACAATAATGACTAGAACTATGTATACTTTGTATACTCCTTTGTATGTAGGCTAATCATTTTCTACAAGTGAGAGCCAAATACATAACATATAATCATATATACATACATGCATACATACATACGTACTCCCCAGAACATTAGCTTCTAGATTATATGACAATCTAACTGCATGTGTCTTAGTAATTTTAAGTCCAGACACTTAACATTCAGTATCCCATGAACACATACCCATTAAAGTGAACTGCCTAACTCTTTGATGAAGGCTGTTTTAAGCAGAAACATAACTTCAAGTTTGAACTTTTATTTTTCTTTCCTAGAAAATAAAAGAGCGGTGGTGGCACACACCATTAATGCCAGCACTCAGGGTGGCAGAGGCCAGCAGTCTGAGGTCAAGGCCAGCCTAAACTAGTTCCAGGAGAGCCAAGGTTACTCAAAGTTATTCATGGTTACTGTCTCAAAGAAATCGAATGGAAGGAAGGGAGGGAGGGGGGAGGGAGGAAGGCAGGGGAAATTCCAAAGGAAGGATGGAAGGGAGGAGGGAGGAAGAAGAGGGGAGGGAGGGAGGAAGGGAGGAAGAAGGGAGAGGAGGGGACTCAAAGGCCAGAGACAAAATATAAACATTTCAAACAACAAAGTGTTGGCAAAATATAATGTGTAAAGTAAGGTAGGCAAATTCTACAGAAGACAACTGTTTGCATATACGCTGTCTTTGAGTGTATAAAGGGAATATGGTTTCTAATCGCTAGTTTTGAGGTGATTTTAAGTGCTTGTTCATTAAAGGCAAAGGCTAAAGCAGCTCAAAGTTTTGTAGATTTTTGTTTTTCTGTGAGGGTTTCTGAGACAGTGTTTCTCTGTGTATCCCTGGCTGTCCTGGAACTCACTCTGTAGACCAGGCTGGCCTTGAACTCAGAAATCCTGCCTCTTCCTCCCACGTGCTGGGATTAAAGGTGTGCACCACCACTGCCTGGCCTGAGACATATATCTTATGTATTCCCAAACTAGACTTAGAGGCTCAAGGTCCTCCTGTTATAAGTCAGAATGGGCTTTACACTCCCCCCCACACACACAATATCCCAGTACTGAGAAGTCAATAGGAAGGCGGCGGCGGCAGCAGCTGAGTGACCATGTAAATTATAATGGTCATAAAACTGAAATGACCAGGTCTGTGGTCTGCACTGCAGCCCCAGCCTCAGATGTCAAGCTCACCCGCATCCCCATCATCTCCCATCCATTCTTTGTATTTATACTACTCTGTGCTACCTCCCAGACCTCTAATCGACGCCCCAGCAGGCACTGCCTCCCCAGATCCTTCCACCCCAGCATACTGGGGTCTTTTTACCATGCCTGAAAAATAATATATAAACTAACCATCTTTAACAGCCTAAGACATCAGTGCTTATATCAAGTATAGATTGAGTGAATGATGAATACAAGTTCTACAATAGCCTAACAATAGAAATATAGAAAGTTATCTAACACAGTAAGAAAATAACGGGGAAATACTAACAGTGATCACATAAATAAATACTCCACATATTATTGTCCATATTGGTAAGAATGACTCCATGTTTACATTAAAATTACATACACTTCAGACTAGGTTGACAGTAGCTAGTGCTTACTTGCATGTATGAGGCTGTATTCGAGAATGGCAAAAATGAAAAAGAGAAAAAACACTCCAGGAACCAGGCATGGTGGCAACCACTCACCAGGCTCTGTCAGGGAGGGAGGCCCAGCGGGGTTACACAGTGAGAGCCTGTCTCAACTCACTTTACATGTAAGTCATCCTGGTTTGTCTGGGTTTTCTGATAACTAAAACTTCCTGCTTCATTTTAGAAGAAACTCAACAACATCCTCCTGCATCAAACAGCAGGAATCCAGGCCAGAGATCAAGTCAACAGGAACAAGCGGAATTTCTAGTCTTATGTTTAGTTTTATGGTAACAAAGCCAGCATCATGGTAATACAGTCTAAATAAAAGCAAAAATATATAAATAAAAATTTTTAAAAAACAAATACTAACCGTGTTAAAAAGGAACATTTTTATAATTTACTAAAAAAGATTACTAAATATTCTTTTATTTTTCCGAGACAGTGTTTCTCTGTGTAGCCCTGGCTGTCCTGGAACTCACTCTGTAGACCAGGCAGGCCTCGAACTTAGAAATCCACCTGCCTCTGCCTCCCAAGTGCTGGGATTAAAGGCGTGTGCCACCACTGCCCAGCTACTAGATATTCTTTAACAAAAAACCTTCAATGCAGATCATTAAAATCTGCAGATATATGCAGAGTTGGGGTGGGAAGTGGGAAAAGAAAGAGGAAGAACAAAAGCTGCCCCACATGTCATAGGCCTACGAAGTTATTTTAGAACTAAGATCATTTTTAAAGGGCAAACAAGTATCTATGTAGTTAGTACCAATAATTAAAACAGATGGCAATATAGACATTTCTCACCAAAATAATACTTAGGATATGCAAATGTTTCACTTTTTAATCTCAATAGGAAAGTTCAGATTTACATAATGAGCACAGAATAGTAGACAGGCCTGCTCATCTTGGCTGGCACCTACCTGTTCAACCTTTCAAACTCAAAAACAAATAAACAACAACAACAAAAACCCAACCCAGACCTGCCCTACAATAGTCTGTGTACAACGGTACCCGCCCATTTAGGTCATTAAGCACTTCCCGTAGACATTTTTAAAAACAAACAAACAAACAAACAAACAAAAAAACAAAAAAACAGGCCAGAGATGGCTAAAAGTACCTATCAATCCAGGTTCTATCTTTGGGACTTGCAAGGTAGAATAAAGAACCAACACCCTGTAAGTTGTTCTGACTTCCACAAGAGTGCATCACACAAACACAAATAAAAGGTCTTAATGTTTCTGAATTACCTTCTAGGCACCAAAAAAAAAAAAAAAAAAAAAAGTAGTTTCTTTTTTTCCCTAAAAGCCTGGTTTGTATTTAATAGTACAGAATCATTGAATATAGTCCAATTCTGGTTCTATTCCATCCTTCTCTGACTTCATCAATACTTACATTTTCTGTTAGCAATCAGGCATTTTCACACGGGCCTGCCCTCAAGGACCTAGCAACAGCAGGATGGGTCATTACTAGCTGCCCAGCCGGACAACTTTGCCACAAGTCTCATGTTCCCCCATGCCAATGTGCTATATAACTCCATATAAAACCAGTGCTTCCTCTCCCTGCTCTTCCCTTCCAGCCCCACTCAGCGGCAAGGTCTACATAAACCTTCCTAAAAACCTCCCATGTGAGATGTCCTTTCAAGGTGTCTTTGTTCTGTCCGCTGCTTGAATCACACCTCCCCAATCCTTCAAGGCCTTTCCTGACCTGACTCTAGTTAATCACTGCAGCCTCAATATTCCCTGCTCAAATTCCCAACTCCTCTATACATGATCCCTCCGTTACCATGGTACCTCCATGTCCCTCTAATCTGTAATAGTCCCTCTTATAGCACATCCTTCAGTGGCTTCCTACCCAATGCTTTCCTCACAATCTCTTCTGCCCTCTGGTCAACCTCATGATTTAACATCACCACCATCACCAAATAAAAGCATCAGGCCATCCTTTTATTTACTCTCTCCTTCAAAGAGCTATCTTCTGTAGATTTACTTCCTATTAGAAACTAATGAAAACCTTGAGGGTGAGGTTGATTTGGTTTGATTTGAAACAAGGTTTCTCTGTGAAGCCCAGGCTAGCTTTGAACCCTGGGATCTACCTGCCTCAGGCTCCACACCGTGTGCTGGGATTAAAGGTGTGCACCAACACCACCCAGCCACCATTAACAGAGGTTTTGACCTCAAACTTTTAAGGGAGGGTTAGTAGAGAGGGTATTGGAATAGGAATGAGTGAGCAAGGGTTACTTACCTGACTAAGTTGCTGGGCATGGGAAGGCTTGGTGCTTGGGCTTTTATAATCAGTACAGATTCTGGTAGATGCTTTCCCATGAAGGCTCTTTTTTAGCAATCTTTATTTTAATTAACATAGCTTTATTTTCTTTGTTTCTAGTTTTCAAATTCTTTAGTATTTTACATATCTTAATTATTTCACAAAGGACTGTAGGGAAACTCACACTCTTTGCCTTGAGTGGTTTCTTTGTAAGTACTAGTCATCATTGCCAATTCTGTGCATTAGTGCTTGCTTCCTGTAAGAATCCCCCTGTGAAGGGTAGCACCCCTATCCTGCCTACTGCGGTTTGATGGACAGAAACATGAGTCTGGAACTTGGGGGGTTTGGGTTGGAATCCTCTTACTGTTCTTCGGAAGCTTATAACTTTTCTGGGCCTCAGTTTCTTTACTGAATGGTGGTGATAACAGGTCCTATTGGTCAGTATTGTGAGATCTTAAGTGTCTCAGAATTGTTGTGAGCCAATTTATTTGAAGAATGCATGCACTAGTGATTTTTGCTTACTGCCTTCTCACTTAAGTAGCATTATCTTCTCTCTCCCTCCCTCTCTCCCTCTCTCTCTCTCTGTGTGTGTGTGTGTGTGTGTATGTGTGTGGGTGGGTGTGTATGTGGGTGTGTACACTCATGCCATTAGGCTGAAAAAAATATTTTAAATCCATAAAGTAATTATTAGCTAATAGTCAAGCATCTGTTGAAGACTGGGCATGCTGCACACCCCAGCCCTTGTGGGGTCCAGTACTCAGAGAGGGGCTGCTGACTGATAACCCACACAATGGTCAATTTAACAGTCATAGTTACTCTTGAGGATTTACAAATTCCACTATTTTTCTCCACCCTCGCCCCATTAATCCCAGTGCTTTTACACAGCTCCAACTCTCCAAACTCCAACTCTGATGTCACCTCTTTATGAAATCTTCTAGCCAGTGCTTGGGGTCTTTTCTCTAAGAACCCAATGCTTTAAATAAACCTCTATGGGTTTTGCTGATTCCCACCTACTTCAAAGAAGTGGCGGGCACGTTAATGACTCTCTAAAATACTTAGCAGCACAGACAGCGCCACATATCATCCATAACTGTAGTTTTCCTTTGTTTCTGTTGCTTTATGAACTTACCTCCAAAAGAGTAAAACAAGAAACATCACAGAAAATATAGTAAGGAATTTTATGCCTTTCCTTCTGAAAATTAGGCTGGAAATCCAAAAAAAAAAAAAAAAAAGCCCAAAGGGATATGATATAAAATGTGATTAGCTAGATTTTCTATCAACTTACTCAACACACAGTAAATCATTGAGGGGTTATGCTGTCATCTAACTAGCCCTGTTCTTCAAATCTTTCAATAGGTAATGAATAAGAATGGTGATTGTTTAAATCGGAACTTCAGAGTCTGGTTTAACCAAAATATTCAAGAGGCTAAGTTCTTTGGAGAGTCATTCTGGTCTTTTATATACACAAAACATTAAGGATAACAGATGGAGCTAGCTCTGAGTTCAAGGCTAGTCTGATCTACATAACAAGTTTCAAGGCAACCAGTGTTATACAATAAAGTGACCCTGTCTCAAAACAAAACAAAACAAAAACTCTAAAATGAAATGTCTTCTAGCTCTTGAGTCTATAGCGCAAGCACTAGTAAAATATGCCACCCTCATGATGAGGGCACAAGAATGAAGCACCACTTAGAAAGCAAGTTTACAATTTTTATTAAGAGCACTCAACTTCTTCTTCATAGCCTTTATCCAATGCTTCACTTCTAGGAATCTTTAATAAAAGTCATCTGCAACAGGCAATCAAAAGGAAATAGGCAAATACACAGTAACTGGGAAATATCAAACACACTGACACATACATTCATTATATAGCCACTACAAATATTTCAAATATCTGTTAACACTGTAATTGCTTGTGACTTACTAACAAGGAAAATAGGCTGAATATTGAATATACACAATATAGTTTCACTTGTTAGCAAACAAAAAATATCAGCAGTGGCCATATTTTGGATGCAAAATTAGTACTGATTTCTAAATTGTCAACTTTATGTTCTTACATATTTTCTACATTTCATACAAAACATATACTATTATAATCAAGCAAACTCTTAAGGAAATGGGAACAAATTATTTCCACACATTCAGACAGGAACCAATTTTATATACTAAAAATCACAAACCAGTGTATAACTTTTAAAAAAGAAAAACTAAACAGAACCTGGAGACTCTAAACACCAACTTGAAATATACCTGCTCTAAACATACAACCTGAAACATGGCTCATGATGATCCCAGCATTTAAGAGGTAGAGAGGCAAGTCAATCTGTGAGCTCCAGGCCAGGACACCCAGGTTTCCACAGAGACCTCGTCATAAGAAAGAAAGGAAGGGAAGGGGAAAGGGAGAGAGGGAGGGAAGGACAGGGAGGGAGGGAGGGAAGGGCAGGGAGGGAGGGAGGGAGGGAGGGAGGGAGGGAGGGAGGGAGGGAGGGAGGGAGGGAGGGAGGGAGCGAGCCAGGGGTTCTGGGAGGGGGATGAAGCAGAAGAATAGCTACCAGCTCAAATACAGCTTAGTATACATAGTAAGTTTAGACAAGCCAGGACTACACAGTGGGTCCTTGCTTAAAACAATAAGCATACAACTTAAACCAGGCATGGTGGCACAGGTAGGCAGACTTTGAGATTGTGAATTTGAAGACAGTCTGGAGAACTTCATGACCAAAAAAACTCTATAGAATTATAAATGTAATTTGACTAAAACGATTAGATTACTAAATTTGATATATTAAAATTAATTTTAATTGGACATAATAGTTAAGTTTTTACCAAAAATAACTTTGGTAAATTCTGACATTCCTAATCATATAATGCAATCATAACAAGATACATGTTAACTCTTTTCATGTCTTATAGTAATAAAACTAATCTTTTTGAAGTGATTTGAGACCAAAACAAACTGACCTGAGATACCGCTGGTCAGTTGTCCCAGCACAATCTGCAAGTTCCCTAGTTTTCCCATCCCAGTTCATAGCCTTTGAGAGGATTTTTACCTTTTACCTTTCCCTGATCTGGTGTCTTATACTTTAGGTCCAGTTTTATCTAAGAGTCTCCACTGAGTACTCACCTCTGGGCCTTGTGTACTGTCCCCAGTGTCAGGCCCCCACCTCATCCCAGCCGCTTTGGCCCAGCATGCTCCACGTTCCCCCTACCTCCCTGCTACTATCCATCCTTCTCCTCCTGGACTTGCCCAACACCACTTAAATTTTTCCACCCTTACAACATTCTGTGTTTTGCCTTAGCCATAACTATTGTGCCTGTAATTAAATAATTGCTTATAAAACTGTTTACTGCTCATCTCTCTATGCATGAAGAAGTGTCTTTTACTCATTACTCAATCCCTAATGGCCATCATCACAGAACCTGGTCAAACATACATCAGGTAGGTGGGTGGGTGGGTAGGTGGGTGGATGGACATGTGCCAGCAGGCAGGCACTGAAGAACACACACACAAAGGTGAATTACAAATGTTATATAATGAGTTGTTGAGCAGTTTATGCATGCCTATAAACCTGGCTACTCGGGAAACTTAGGCTTCAAGATTATAAGTTCAAGGACTACCTGAACAAATGGCGATTTCTAGCCTGGCCTGGACAACTTAAAAAGACATTGTCTTTAAAACAAAAAAAGAATTAAAAAAAAAAATCCCTTGGTAGGGGCACAGTTCTAAGTGTGGAGAGGCGGCTGCAAATATAGCTTGTTGACAGAGCTCATAAAGAGCATACATAAGGTCTGTGAGTGCCATAGAAAAAATTATCACAGGGAATTACTGGGGAGGCAGAATAGAGTTCAAAGCCGATCCAGCCTGCCAGCCTGGCCTATCAAGGTCAAGGCCAGTCTAAGATGCACAAGCAAGACCCTGTCTTAAAAAAAGAAACAAGCCGGCCGTGGTGGCGCTCACCTTTAATCCCAGCACTTGAGAGGTAGAGGCAGGCAGATTTCTGAGTTCAAGGCCAACCTGGTCTACAAAGTTCCAGGACAGCCAGGGCTATACAGAGAAACCCTGTCTCAAAAAACCAAAAACAAAACAAAAAACAAAAAACAAAAAAAACACAAAACTGAGGATGTAGCTCAGTAGCAGAGCACTTGCCTAGATTTCCTGAGGCCAAGTAATACCCACACACACTTTCTTGGCATCTATTTTATAAGCTTAGGAACTCCTGTGATCTAAAGGCCTCTTTTGACAGATTTGCCCTACTCAAATTTTGCCAATAGAATGAATTCCTTTAAGGTAAACACTATGTTCACCAAAAGTGCCTCACTAAAATGACCCAAACTAAACAAGACGAAATACAAAAAAGTTTGATGTGTGGATCCCTAGAACAATTCCTATCAATAGAAAATTCAACATTTTAAAAATGAACAGTTATAATGGCCTCTAAGCACCTCAAAGTCCTTCATGTATTGATCTGCTCTCTCTGACCTATACTCTAGACATGACCCCTCACCCCATGGGTGGTCTGGTCCCAAGGATTCACAGATGGATTCTCTGGCAATCACATTCTTGATAAAAGTCTTGAGCACCAATTATTATAAAACATAAGCGTCTGATCCCATATTCAAGAAGTCAACTTTACCACTCCCTTGATCCACCATCCAGCCATCACCTACCTCAAGAGCCCTCCTCCTCTGAACTGGAATTATGTAGACCCTTCCTGGCCTTTAACTTTCAGCTATCCTTCTGCCTCTGCCTGCTCCCAAGTGCTGGGACTGCAGGGATGCCTGCCATTCATACCTTTACATTTCAAAAATATACAAGAATTTTCTAAAACCTGAATTCTCCATCCCACTTCAATATATCCTTCCATCTTTCCAAAAATAAGTAAAAATGGAAAGCTAAATCCTCCCAGGTCCAAAACCCTGCTCAAACTTCCAGGTATCCAATAAAATCCCTTTCCTCTCTTATTCTCTACAGCACTCTTGCCAGGTGATGACTTCCTGTCATCCAGCCCTCCTGCCCATGCTCACTCTAACTTCTACAGCTGACATTTTCAACTCTTACCCCCATTAATACAATACATCCTACATGCATGCTGCCAGCTTGGCACTCACTCCTTTAACACAAATGTCACAATGGTCCCCTATCTAAGTCTTAATTCCTCTACTTTGCCTAAGAGAAGAGATGAAAAGTATAGTTTAAATTACTCTGCAAATCGCTTCTCGGCCTTTTGGCTAAGATCAAGTGTAAATTACTCTGCAAAACATTTAAGGCCCTCCATAACTTATTTTTCAGTAGCCCAGATTCTGTCACTTTGTGCTTCCGTTATTCTGCGTCTTCCCTTGGAATGTCCAGGACTGCTGGACACCAAGGGGAAGGAAGGATGGAGCAGAGCTGAATTCCACAGTATGCCAGGCAGGGAAGGATGGGCTGAAGCGAGGTCTGCGGTCCCATTCTTCTTTACACACCAGGCAGGAATGGATGAAGTGAAGTTCAGAACTGGTGGGTCAGCAGGATCCAGGTCTGGCAGTGAATGCTGAGGGAAGGGGGTCTCTGAAGATTTCAGTGTTAGAACTTTTAGAAAACAGCTCTCTTAAGACAGTAGTCAATGAGACAGCTTGTGCACATATACTTTATTCAGGGTGGAGCAAAGGCTATATAGATATATTGATCCTGGAGAGTGGGAAGGGGTTCTTCTTAAGGTGAAGTTTCATTAGCTGAGGTTTAAGGTTCAGGGGATACCACATTTGCATGTTAAGACATTCCAGGAAATTGAACTTGTAACTTCCTCCAAGGATTACATGACATTCCCTAGGTAGACTGGGGTCAGGTTCCCCATATCAGGTGAAGAGGAAACCCACTAAGGAAAGGGAGTCCTCCATTTTGCACCAGGAAATCTCAGGAAAGCTATCTGGGAATGGCAAACTATAACACTTTATTCTTAAATTTTACTCGTCTCTATCTTCATTGTCTGTCTTCTCCAAGTCATTCTGCCTATAAACTCTTCCTAGAATCTTTTTGGGCTTGTTTGTTTGTTTGTTTTTGAGCCAATTCTCATTCTGTGGCCTCAACTAACTGATTCTCAGCCTCGAAGAACGCTGATTACATATATGAGCTACTAGATCAGGATCGATTAACTTACTATCTAAACTAACTGAGCATTTTTTGCTGCCCACGCTTCCTCTGCCCAGTCCCAGGCTGAACTTCTCTGTCCACACATCCCTCTCTAAGCCCAGGATAGGTACCAATATAGGTAACTCTGCATTTTTCCCATAAGTGAATCATTTCTAAATTTATCATATACCTCAAAATGGAATGTAAGCTCTTCATTCGATAAAAATGCCTTATTTCTACAATGTGGCTTAAGTACACAGTGTTTGTCAATTTAGGAAATGACCCTGAAGCACAATGATGCAACCAAGAGAAACACTAGAGGTTCCTAGCCCCAGGTCATAAAGATGCTACTCTGCTGGAAGCTCAATCTGCAGAGCTCAACTTCTTCAGTTGTTTTTGCTGTTTTCTGGAGAGGCACTTCTGACTGCTCTGTAGGATAGAGAGGTCAGACCTTGTGGAAGAGCAGTACCCTACATTTTCTGCTTTTATGGGCTTAATGATATGGCCTAGCTTGGTGCCAACCTTGGGAACTGTCAGCTTTTGGAAGGTCCTCTGGGTGTTCCACATGTACCCAATAGGGTTTTGGATAGTCCTTTCAAACTGCTGCTGGTGGGTGAATGGGTGTGGAAGCGCCCGCACCTGATGAGCAGCTGCATGGATGTTGCGCTTCTCACTGATAATCACATTCGGCAAATTCTTGTCTTTTCTTGGAGAACTCTCAGGAGCTTTAATAAGAAAACGGCGTCTTTTCTTGGCGCTGGGCTTCAGGCCCATACCAACCCACTCACCCCATCCAGGCAATGACAGGTCCAAGTCCTTTGGTTTATTTGTCTCTATAGCTTCCCTCTTCTCTTTTAAGAACTCTCTTATGACATCATCCCCAGCAAAAGCTTCCCTTATTAGCTGCTTGTGATCGGTCTCCACTTCATCTTCTAACTGCTGTATTGTGGGCACAGCCAAAGACCTCACAGGAGATGAGTTAGCAGTTAGGAGGTTCCGTAGATCAATCATTTGTTCCTTCTTTTTCTTCCCTCCAGAGGCATCAGGGTTGGTGAGTGGCTTCATCTCCTTCCAATCCCCTTTCAACAAAGGTCTGGAAAGCCCTTTTTTTGGATAATGTTCTTCTTTGCTCAACTCTCCTTGTTGTTCCAGAACATGTGCTCTCTCTAGCCTTTGAAGCACCAACAACTTCTCTGAGGCAAGGTCCTCTCTCTGGATATGGAGAACATTTTCCTCTGAACTCACTTTTTGATTGTCAGATTGATGACTTTCCTTGTTGAGTTTCTGTAATACCTCCTGGCTATCAGAGTCTTCTGTTTCTTGGCCATCCATTAGCTTAGCATTGTTGGGATCAACTCTTTCTTGAAAGGATCTTTCTTTTAACACAAGTTCTTCTGCCACTGGTCTTTCATCTCCCTCACTCTCAGAAGACACATGGGCCACAAACTCAGGCATCTGTTCAGGATCGGTCTTGATCTCACCCCGCTTTGCATTGCTGTTGCAACTGCTAAGCATCCAGGGATTTACACCATCTGCATTCATCTGTAGGTCATCCATTCCATGGGAGACAGAGACTATTCCCTCTTCTGTGCATCCGTCCTCTTCCTCACTCTCTGAAACTACCTGGAGTTTCTGTGTCAGTTCTCTGTTCTTAGCCAATTGTTCTTGCATAGCTTTTCGAGCCTCAGGGTCATATTTGGCCATAATTGCCTTTGACTTTGCCCATTTCCCACTGCCCTGGTGCTTAAGGCTCATCCGTTCTGTCATTCTGGCCTTTTCCATTTTCTCCAGTTCTTGCAATGCAGCATTTGGGCAGTCTTTCCACAGCTCTTCAAACTCTTTTAAGGCTTTCTTGGCCTTTCCTTTCTTTAGAGCTCTGTGATACTTCTTACTCTTGATTCTCTTCTCTCTTCGAGCTCTAGCCTCATAATAGGACTGTAGAGCTCGCGTCCTCTGAAGCTCTGCTCGGCGTATCTTGGCTTCTTCCAGGCTCATGGCTCTGATGGAGGCTGTTTCCACGGGAGTCAATAAAGGGTCTGTTACTGGCTGCTTGTTCTTATGAAGAAGGTTAAAAACTTCTCGTTCCAGAGGGGTTCTTACTTTCCAGTCAGTAAAAACATGTTCAATGGGTGCAACCGCTGGCGGCTCCTTCTCCATGGGAAAAATCAACTGCTCTGCCTGCCGGTTCTTCAGAACCACCGGATCCCACCTGGAGAGCATTTGTGAGGTTTTGCTGAATGCTGCTTCCCTGAGGGCTCGGTCAGCCTCTTCTTTGTTAAGGGGTGGGGTGAGCGTCTTTGACTTGACTCTATGCAGCTGTTTTTTCACAGCAGCCACCGAAGATAATGCTGTAGCAGACCCAAGCAAATCGGAAAGGACCAGCTTTTCACCTGATCCTTCAGAAGTGACATTGAACTCTGAAACCATCCGACTAGCCTCAGATCTCTCTGCCAACTTCCATTTATTCTTTCTACCAAGGGAACTGACTGCTTCCAGAAGTTTTTGACGTTTTCCTTCTCCATCACTGTCCCCCTCATCTTCACTCGTACTCAGTGGATAGTTTTCTGGCAAATCCACTAGTTCTTCCTGCTGGCTCAAAGCCAGAAGGTCTGTCACATTCCTGGCCATGTTCATGGTAGCAGCCTCCTTCTTCTCACAGGGCCTGTTAGCTCTTGAAGAAGGATCTGGTCTCATCTTTGGCTTCATCTATTTACTGCCCACTGTCTCTGACATAGATGTTTTCTGAGAACCTTATTTATTGAGATGTCTAAAGAAGAAAAGACCCAGATAAATACCCCAGTAATTTCAATGTAGTCAACACATAAAATGTACAAGTCAACCAGGATGGTGATGTACAAGGCCAGCCTAGGCTACAGAAGTCTCCGTCTCCGTATCTGTGTCTGTCTGTCTATCTGTCTGTCACCTGAAAATTTTAACACAGGTAACAAAAACCTCAAGCCAAAGCAAAGAAAAGGGAAATGAAAAGAATGAATCATGATAAAGATACAAGAGATCGGACAGGAAATTAAGTGCAATAGGAAGCCCAAATGGTTGTGGACAATGCCATATCACAAGTCTTAGTAACATCATGGCAAGCAACTCAAGACGCACTTCTCAATACACTTCCTGTATGTAACAAGTGAAAAGACCCTCATCTTCTCCTCTTGCTATATATCCCAGGAAACTTTTAATTCATCTAACAATTACTTTCTGAGTTGCTATAAGTCACTGAATGAAATCATTGACTAGATCTGCCTCAAGCCTCTGCTCTATACCTCCCCAAAGGATACATTCTAATCCCCTTAGTCCTCAATAGCTGAACCTTAATGTAAATTTGTTAACCTATCAATCCAGAATGCTTGTTCCTATTTAATACAAAAACAGAGATAGAAAATAGGAAAAGAGAGGAACTAGGAAAAGCAAATTAAAACAGAGGAGAAAGGCAGAGAGAGAGGCAAGGAAAGAAGCACACTGCTGAGTCCTCCTAAACTACCTACCTGTTTGTTTCCAAGAATTTAAATTGTCCTCTTACAAAACTGAAAGGAAAAGCTCAGAGACAGGCTCAGTGCTGCATGCCTATAACCCCAGCACCTGGGAGACTGAGGGGATTTTAAAATCAAGGCCAGTATGGGGTTACATTAAAAAATAATAAGTAAAACAACACAACACAACCACAACAAAAAGCATGAGGTTACATTAAAAAGAAAAAAAGAAAAAAGAAAAACAAAAAAGCTTGTCCCACCCCACTATAAGAAAAACTTTAGAAAGAAAACAAAGTCTGAGAAAGAAGTGACCGACTCCAATTTACATACCAAGTGTTATATACACGGATGGCAATCCACTCAGCAACCCAAAGTTGGTGATATGCCACTCAGGAGGCTAAGACAGATGGATCTCAAGTTCAAGGCCAACCTGAGCCTCACAGCAAGTTCAAGGAGTAAACAGTAAGACCCTGTTCCAAAAAAAAAAAAAAAAAATGCCACCTGAATTTGTGTCATATGACATAAGCCTTATAACTATAAGTAATAAAAGTAGAAGCTGGTTATCTGAATGAGAACGTGTGAGAACACCAGAGTCAGCCTGTTTGCAATGTGCTAACATGTAGAAATTTATTTTCCCAGGAAACCTAAAGCCCACGTCACAGTTAACTGATATTAACTAAAAGAGAACAAACCTAAAGGATGCAGTCAGTGAGACGGCTCAGCAAGTAAAGGCTTGCCACTGAAGCCTAGTGAACTGAGTTCAGTACCCAGAACCCACATAAAGGAGAGAAAGAACCAACTCCAATGCTGTTCTCTGACCTTCACCTGTGTATTGTGCATGCACTCAGATGGACTCTCAAGGGCTCCAATGAATGTGCACACACACACAGACACTCAGACATACGTACACACACATGCAGACATTCATATACATGCACTTGTAATTTTTTAAATAATAGAACAAAATCCAGTTAATGGTCCCAAGTTACAGTTTTCTATTTACATACATCTCCAACTCTACTAAAAAGGTTCCTAATACATAAGATACTTCCTTAAGGTGGGACTATATATAGAAGCTTAATGATACTATTTCATGAAAGAAGGCAAAGTTAGGCAACGGTGATGCACACCTTTAATCCCAAGCACTCAGGAGGCAGAGAAAGGCAGATAGATCTCTGTTGAGTTTGAGGCCAGCATGGTCTACAGCGCACGTTCTAGAACATTCAGGACTATACAGAGAGACCCTGTCTTGAAAAACAGGGGGGGGGGGGCAGTAAAATATGAAAAACCTACATTCTCTAAAAACAAATAAAGTGGTTTTTGGTTCATGTTTATTGACAATACTGCAGACACTTATTTAAAATCTCACAACAATTCTTACAGGAAGCTAGAACTAATGCACAGAATTGGCAAAATGATGACTAGTACTTACAAAGAAACCACTCAAGGCAAAGAGTGTTTGTGAGTTTCCCTACAGTCCTTTGTGAAATAATTAAGATATGTAAAATACTAAAGAATTTGAAAACTAGAAACAAAGAAAATAAAGCTATGTTAATTAAAATAAAGATTGCTAAAAAAGAGCCTTCATGGGAAAGCATCTACCAGAATCTGTACTGATTATAAAAGCCCAAGCACCAAGCCTTCCCATGCCCAGCAACTTAGTCAGGTAAGTAACCCTTGCTCACTCACTCCTATTCCAATACCCTCTCCACAAAGCCTCCTTCAACATTAAAAACATAAGATCAAAACCTCTGTTGGGAGAGGGGAGAGCTGGGCAGCAGAGGGGGGGTGGGGGGGGGTGGGTACAAGCCTTTACTCCCACAGCGCTTGGGAGACTGATGCAGGTGGATCTCCAAGTTTGAGGCCAGAATGGTCTATATAGTAAGCTACAGGACAACCAGGGCTACAGAGAGAAGACTTGCCTTAAAAAAAACAAAAACAAAAACAAAAACCTTGTCAACAGTGGGCATGGTGGATCCTTGGGCAAAGGCAGGAGGATCTCTGAGAGGGGAGCAAGAGCGGTCTGGAGAAGAGCCGCAACTACACAGATTCTGCCTCAAAACTACAATTAAAAAAACCTCTGGCTTGACCCATCCTACCATAGCGGCAAGGTCAAAGAGTTCTCACAGGAGCACTCACTCCAAGGTACTGACTGACTGCCTTCCCTACAGTGACTACTTCCAACTATCTCCACAGTGTCCTTTGATGGTTACTCCTGATTGTCAACTTGCCTGGATTAATAAATGCCTAGCAGATTAGTTAAGCATAGCCCTGGTTAGAGGAAAGGGGCTGTAAACGCATTTCCAGAGACAAAGCAGGGAGCTAGCCTAAATCCATGCACCAACTCCTTGAGAGACACACAAGCACTGCATTACAGGGAGGTGGAGTCTTTGGAGGAAGTCAGTCACCAGTGGGGTATTCTTAGGGTTTTATCTTGCCCCAGAACCTGCCTATATTCTCCTTTCTGTACTCCCTGGCCACCTGGATATGAAATGTTCTTTCAACAAACCCTTCCCCACTAAAACCGAATGACATCTTGGAAACTATGAACCAAAAATCTTTTCCTGCCTTCTTTGATCAGGCATTTGTCACAATAACACTGAGGTAACTAATAACATGCCACTCGTTTCTATCTCCTTTGCAAACTCTGCCTCTTCTACTCAGTACTAACAGGGCCTCTTTCTGCTCTTACTCCTCCACAGGCAGCCTGACATGCACATTGTTTTAGACACTCTCACCAGAACAAGAGAAGGCCCCAAAATGGCATTCTACTTCTGAACACCAAACCAAACCAGCACCCTAAAGAGAAGCCCAAGGCCATGGACCACTTCTAAACCTAGAAACATGTTCTCCCACATCCAATATCTACTTCTTTCACAATGAGCCTCAGTTCGGAGAATGAAAGTGCATACAAGCCCTCCAGTTGCCTGGATCTGAAACAGAACCTTCACCTCTCAGCTCATACTACCTATCACCATGCCATAACAGCTTTCTGCCTAACATCTCCACTTTCGTGAATTTCTGCTCATCATACTAACCTCTTCAAAGGCTCAGCTAGTATAACATATGACAGTGCTATGAAAAAAATCAGTATTGATATGAAATTTTCAGAGCAGGGACTTTTAAGCACATCTTTGCACTTATTCTAAACAGTATACACAAAGGACAATACTTGCATACAGCTGGTATCCAATAAAAGTATTACAATTAGTTATATTACCTTTTGAAGTGTTTGAATAGATATCTATATCCCAATTCATGCATGGTTTTCTTGCTTCCTAAGAACTGAAAGATGTTTATTTAGTTTTTGGTTTTTTTGAGGCAGGGTCTAATTACGTCCTGGAATTACATAAAACAGGCTGGCCTCAAACCTACCTGCCTCTGCCTCCTAGGTGCTGGGATAAAAGGTGAGCCACCAAACCCAGCTTAGAGCTGAAATTTTTATGTTAAGTTACTGAGTAAAATATAAGCTACAATGAATACTTTAAAAAATTATGATGCTTACTGTAAATCAGAAAAGCCTATCACTGAGGGGTAAGTGGGGTGAGGTGGGTGTTGTGAGGTGGGGACGTCTAAATCACACCTTCAAATCCACATCCATATAAAAGATTGCTGCTTCTGAGCTTTAAGCACTCTAAAGGCGGGCCTGGGAATACTCCCTACCTATCTCATTCAGATACTCCACAATTTGAACTGAGATAACAATCTGGTGGGAAATATATTAAAATAAAAAAATATATTATTATAGTTGCTCAAAAAGCTCTGAAGCGCTTGTCCTATGTACATTTAATTTCAGCCTCAGAGCACAAATTGGACATCTAGGAAAAAAATCTCACATAATCCGTTCTTAAAAAGCAGCTCCCTGGATTTCCATGTAAATCATAATGCTTGTTAGAATCTTCAATCATCCAATACTTCACCTTTATTGCATGTAACATAGGTTGCAATCACCCATTTATCTACAAAATCCTTGGCATGTAGTCTAATCCCAGCCTGAGGGCACAGGGACAGATCAACCTATCCCTGTTATATCTCCCAGCACCTGCTAAGATGCCTGACATGACTCAATGAGAAGGCTCTCCGTGAACAATTAACTGAATCAGGAAGGCGCTAGTGTTATTCCCACACACAGTGTCCTTCAGTGTGTCCTTCTTTCTTTGCTTTCTCCAAGGAGGACATCTTGGGACTCACAGGGTACCAGTCACTCGGCCCAAATGTCCTACAAATCCAGTAACTGGACTCCAAAGATACCAGGTGACCCTCTCCTGTGGCCACACTGGAGTCAAGGCACTTTATGACAGAAGAATCAGAGCCTAAGTTAGAAAATACAATCAGCCTTCAACTCTACATGTGAGGGGTGCTCAGGGAGACACCAGAAAACGCACTCTCAAGTCCCAACACTTCCCTCTCTGTAATAAGCTTTGCATGCACTTCTAGGGGCAACTCAGCAGCACCCTTCAACAACACTCAGAGCCAAAGTGCGCATACAAAACAGCCTAAAACAAACAGGAAAAACAAAAACACCAAACTACAGCTCTGCAGAACCCCTAAGACCCAAAAGAACCTAGAAACCCAAAGCCACGGAAACCATTCAAACACCAACAGAGGGCTGTTGCTACTAAAGCCATCAGAGATTTGTTCTAGATTCAGACAGGCCCTCCTGGGGCTCAAGCTTCTCCTAGTAGCTCAGATCTGGGCTAAGTTAACGTGTCCACAGTGCAGGCTCTCTCGCTGTAAAACTGAGAATGTGCGACCGTCCCGGTGGACTAACAATGTAAACATAGCCATGCACAAAGTTCTTGGTGTGTGGCCTTTAAAAAAAGCTCAGTAAATGCCAGCTCTGTCATTCTAGGCAGTTATCAATCCCCCCTCTCTAGTTTCCACTGGATTCCCAAAAACTGTCCTGCCCTTTCTAAGTTGAGGGGCTCTATGTACAAGTGATCGGAATACCTGTTCTAGAACCAGAACGGACCATACAGTTGGATCTTCATCTGTGAAATCCCATCACGGGGATCACAAGTGACCCCCGGGGCTGCCTATGTATGCATCTCATGACTGACTCGTCCGAGACTAAAACGCACTTAGGAGGAGACACCAGAGGTTCCCCACGCCATTCCCACCGCCCGCACCCGCATTTCCTGTCCCACACCCGCAGTTTTCAGGGACCCTCTGGGCGCTGGTACCTCCCACGGACGCCGCGCGGCCGCGTGGAGCGGGACGACCCCACCCACGTGCCCGCGCCCGCGGAGGAGGCCGCGGTGCATCCTTCCTCCCGCGCCCGCAGCTCCACGCCGGCGGTTTCCCCGAATCCGCGAGGACGCCCTACTCGCCACTCACCCTCCACCAACCCCCGTTTCCCCGACCCTCGCCACGGCCCAGCACCCCGCGGCCCAGGAGTCCCCTCAGGCACCGGCGAGCGGCATGCACGCTCGCCGAGTGGGAGGAGGGAGGCCTGGCCGCCATCCCGCGACCCTCATCGCCTCACAACGGGCGCTGCGCGCACTCACCGCGGGCTCCGACCCACGCAGGCCTGGCTGCTCCTCAGAGCGGCTCCTGCCCAGCGCCACCTCCTCAGGACCCTGACGCAGCTGCTGGGGCCGCCCTGCGAGACGGGGACGACCGCCTGCTGCCGGCTCAGCCTCCCGCTCTGCCGCCGCCTCCTCGTCCGAGCCCGCGACCGCGGCCACAACCGCAGCGACGTTTCCCGGGCGCCGGCTGAGCAGCGTCTGTTGAGCCGCAGTCCTGGACGCGCACCCCGGGCTGGCGCTCGTTGCATATGCAAAGAGACCGCCGCCCATTGGCCCGCGGGCGGTGGCGCGTGCGGGGCTCGGCCTATCAAATGCCGGCCTGGGGAGCGCGGTGCTGGCGGCAGGGGCGGGGCGAGGTTACTATGGGTCATTCTGCGGAGCCGCCGACGGCTGGACCCGACTGGGGCCCTCGCAGGGCGGGGATTGAGCCCTTGGGGAGGGGAGCGGCGGGACGGACCCGCAGCTACAGCAGCTGCAGAGGGGAGCTGGGCAGGGGGCGCAGGGCGGGAAGACCTGAGGCGTCCAGGGTGCCCCCGCTGAGAACTGCAAAACCCGCCTTCACTGCTGCGATGCATAAATCTCAATATAAACGAAGAAATAACCTGCTTGTTTTTTTTTTTCCCCATTCTTCTCAGGACTGGGTTCGTTATCCTAGTTTGAACACGGATTTCTAGCAAATCTTGCAAAGAGAAAAAAAAAAAAATGACGTTTGAAAATGCTTGTGAAGGGGAAAGCTCAAAGCATGCCCTGTATTATTTCTCTTGCATGGGCTTCGTTTAATGCAGCGTGTATCCCGTTTACTCGTAAATCTTCGCATACCCACATTTCATGTTTGCAAAGGATGAAACTTTACTCAAAAATAATCTTTTATCAGCCGGGCGTGGTGGCGCACACCTCTAATCCCAGCACTCAGGAGGCAGAGGCAGGCGGATTTCTGAGTTCGAGGCCAGCCTGGTCTACAAAGTGAGTTCCAGGACAGCCAGGGATATACAGAGAAACCCTGTCTCGGAAAAAAAAAAAAAAAAAAAGCTTTATGAATCTTTATGACTGTGTGTGTTGTTTAGTTTGCCATTGTATAGATCCTCTTGGACACTACATCAGGATATAGGCATTTATTTTACAACTGCCTCCCCCCACTCAAAACATTCACCCAGCAAAACACAAATGACTAAATCAGCCACTGGAGTGTAATATTAGAAAGAGACTGTTCGTAGCAGAGTTGTTTTTTCTTAACCTAACCTATTATTTAGTTGGTCTGTGAACTTTTCTTTAAGTAGGTGAAAGGTCGAGTTGCTGTGCTAGCCTCAAGCTAAGGCAGAAAGAGGCTCACTTCCCAGGACAATCTTAAAAACTCCGAGGAGGCTGCCAGGACTTGAGCTAGGTGGAGCCATGATACACTCTACAAAGCCAGCTCACTCACTCACCTTGGGCCCCTAGCCAGTCTAATTGCCTGAAAGAACAGATAGTGTTTGACTCAAGCAGCCTGCTCCTACTAGGAATTTCACATTTCCCAAGGAAACCCTGCCAATAAAAGGAATGCAGAATTTCCAGTCTACAGAGGGATGAAGATGTGTACCTCAGAAGTGGTCATTCAGAACTGCAAACCTTGAGAAAAACTAAGCAACTTCAAGACAGCAAAACTAATAGTGAACCTTCCTCCCCAGTTAACAAACATAAAACACATGTGTAGAATTCCAGGGACATCTTTCTTCGTTATCTCTTTATAGGCTAAACAATATTTTATGGGCATGTATTTACATTTAACAGAAAATACTCTTGAGATTCAAATACTGAATTGGAATATTGTCTGCTGTTTAATACTAGTTAAACAGAAATTATTGTGCTTCTGTTCACTAGGCTTCTTTGTATGGTTGTTTAGTTCTTTGTGGGAGAGTGGGAGCCAAGATCTCATGTAGCTCAGACAGGCCTGGATTTTACTATGTAGATCAGGGTGGCCTAGAATTCACAGTGATTCTAGGATTACAGGTGTGATACACCTCTTTAGGCTTTGTTTACACCTGGAAACTCGTGCTTACACTAAGCCCACAGGCTAACCTTAAACTCCAGACAATCTTCCAACCTCACCTAGGTTTATTTATTGTCGTTGTTGTTTTGAAACAACAGGGTGTGATGACTCACAACTTTAATCTTAGTACTTGGAAGGCAGAGGCAGATAGATCTCTAAATTTGAGGCATGCCTAGCCTATTTAGTAAGGTCTAGGCCTGCCAGAAGCAGAAGATGGTGTTTTGTTGAGAGAGAGAGAGAGAGAGAGAGAGAGAGAGAGAGAGAGAGAGAGACTGGCAAGGTGACTCAGAGGATTATAGGTGCTTAGTGCGAAGCTTGATGACCTGAGTTCACCATGGGATACAAGTACACATGCACAAAATAAATATAATAAAAAGAAAAAGCAAAAACACATCTGGGCACAGTGATCCCAGCACTAGAGATGTTGCGGCTGGAGGGCTGCTGCTGTGACACTGGCCCTAGCTTGGGTTACGCAGTGAGTTGCAGGCCAGCTTAAACTCCAGAGTGAAACTCTGTCTCAGAATAACCAACCAAGACAAGGAAAGGAAAGGAAAGGAAAGGAAAGGAAAGGAAAGGAAAGGAAAGGAAAGGAAAGGAAAGGAAAGGCAAGGCAAGGCAAGGCAAAGCACATTTGCTTTTCTCTTAGAAAGGATTCAGTATGTGTTCAGAGTTTTGAGGGGTATTGAATTTTGATTACATTTCCCTTCTTTTTTGTAAAACTTCAAGTCAGAGACTATTAAGGGTCAACCACATGAAATCATGAACAGGAGTAGGCAGTCCCTTGTGCCCTTTTGGTGTGTTTCCAACTTACTGCAACAGTAAGGGGAATTGTCTATAATTGACATAAACATGTAATGGTCTATTTCCTGTGAAGGGGCATAGAAAGAGACTGTAACTATATCACAAAAACTACATTTCCCATTACGATAAGACAACAGAACCAGCTGATATTTAGAGTTTTAACAGGAATGTTTTTGTTTCATTTCCGGTGGGTGGGTGGGTATGAATATAGCACATGATGCTGTGTGAATGAAGGAGGCTCTGACTCCAAGGAGCAGAATAATCAACAAGAAGCAACTTTAAAATGTCACTTATAGCCTGGCATGAGAGCCCAAGTCTTTAAGCCCACGCTTGGGAGACAGGCAGATGATTCTGAGTTCAAAGACAGCCTAGTCTACGTAGCAAGTTCCAGGACAGCCAGGGTTATATGTACCCTGTTTCAAAAAAAAAAAAAACAAAAAAAAAAAACAAAAAACAAAAGAAAACCACTATTGTCTGACATAAAGAGACTTCAAAAGGCAGAGCAATAACAAATACAGGCAAACAATTGCAGCACTTCAGATTCCAAGGCAGGACTACTGCAAGGTCAAGCCAGCTTGCTCCACCTACAAGACCATTCTGGGTAACTTTAACTGTCTTAACACAACCAATCTCAACTGAGAAGCTGCCTCTACCTCTGACATACCTGAGGGGAGGTTTGGTTGTTAACTGATTCGGCAAGGGCTCAACCCACTGTGGGCAGCACCAACCTTAGTAAGAAAGCTAGCTGAGCCAGTATGTGAGCCAGCTAGCAAACAACATGCTCTTCATTACTGCTGTATTTCTTGGCTGTGAAGTAAGTTCCCTAGTTGGAGGTCCTGCTGTGTGCTATAGCAAGCAGTCCTGCCTTCAAGTTCCAGCTTTGACTATTATCAGTGATGAACTTGGAGTTGTAGGAGATCCTGTGAATCCTTAGCAACCTGGATGGTTCCTATCTTCTCTGTAACTTCTTTTTTTTTTTCTTAAAGATTTATTTATTATTATACATAAGTACACTGTCTTCAGACACACCAGAAGAGGGTGTCAGACCTCATTACAGATGGTTGTGAGCCACCATGTGGTTACTGAGATTTGAACTCAGGACCTTTGGAAGAGCAGTCAGTGCTTTTACCCTCTGAGCCATCTCTCCAGCCCCTCTGTAACTTCTTAATCTACAGTCTATTTCATATAAGTAAGGAGCCCAGTATTCAGACAGTTACAGTTAACGCCCCACCATAGTTGAGTTTCTTATTAAAGACCTTCTGAGGTGGTCACGGCAGTGAATACCTGTAATTCTAGCACTTGGAAGGCAGAAGGAGGAAGATCAGAAGTTTGAGGTCAGTTTCAACTACACAGCAAGTTATAGGCCAACCTGATCTACAAGAGACTCTATCTCAAAAAATAATCTTTTCTAGACTGCATTTGATATATTTGATTAAAGAAGAGAAGTCATAAATATACAGCAAACTTATGTCTATGTTATGACTGCCTGTAACTAAGTTTAAAATTAAAAGTGGCTTGTGGGGGGGGGGGGGGACACCTAAAAGGAGTCCCAGATTCATAACTCATGACCAGAACCAGAGAATCACAAGAAACCTAAGACATATCTTCCGTCCTGGTTTTTCATCCTCAGTGAGCAATATCATACTCAGAGTTATACAGTAGCTGCACTGGAGAGAGAGGACCAGTATATCTTCACTGTGGGGTGGGGGGAGGTAACAGAAACTTACAATAGAGATCCACTGTCCAGTAACCCCCTTAGAGGCTTCTCTCCCCCAGCTTTACCTTAAGTCTCATTAACTAGAATATCATCACATTTAAGGAAAATGGGAAATATAAACACACAATGCCAACTCAAATAAAAATCAAGGTTTGTTCCTAGCCACAAAGGCGAAAATATCTATCGGGCAAGCAATTGAGTCTCTGCTCTGCTGTCTTCGGAAATGCTTAGTCTAGCAATAGTTCATGTCCTTCATTTAGAGCAGTATGTTTGTTTGTTTGTTTCCTTTGATTTAAAAATTGTGACAATAGATAATAACTTTTTCATAGTTTTCTAATTACATAATTATAGTTGATCAAAGTATGGACTCATCGATGGCCGAGTGGCAGCAGTTGGTCTGTATGCACATAAAGCCAGGAAGCAGAGAGAAATAAGTCCCATTGGTTCTGCTGGCTTTCTCTATCTTATTCAGTCAGATGGCGCCCGAGGAGTGGTGCTCCCCATGTTTAACCTCATCCCAGAACTCAAGGCAGAAGCAGGTGGATCTCTGTGAGTTCCAGGACAGCCTGCTGTACAGAGCAATCTCCAGGACAGCCAGGGCTACACAGAGAAACCCTGTCTTGAAAGAAGAAAAAGAAGAGGAGGAGGAGGAGGAGGAGGAGGAGGAGAGGAGGAAGAAGACTAGGAAGGTGAGGAAGAAAATGAGAAAGAAAAGGAAGAGAGGAAGGGAGGGAAGGAGAAAGGGGAGGGAAAAGGAAAGAGGCAAGGGGAAAGGTAGAAGGGAGGGAAAAGGGGAGGGGAGGGGAAAGGGAGGGGGAGGAAAGAAAGAAGAAAAAAGGGTAAGGAAACAATGGCTGAAGTTGTAACTCAGTAGAATGCTTGCCTTGTAGACACAAAATGCTGGGTCCAATAAACCAAATGTGGTTGTTATCACACTTGTACTCCCAGCATCCAGGAGATGCAGGGAAAAAATATCAAAATCAAGGATGCTAAGTGAGTTTCAGGGCAGCCTAGGATACAAGAGACCCTGTCACAGAAAAATATACAAGTAGTAAGCAAGATAATAAATATCCTGGATGTGGTAGCTCACACCTACCTATAATCCCAGAATTGAGGCAGTAAGGCCAATGACTGCCTCAAGGCTTGACGAGGTGTGAGACCCTGTCACAAAACAAGACCATTAACCATAATGACAGTGCTCACTGAAATATGAATAAGATAACTAAGAGGGCATAGAAACAATTTCAGATGCACAGGTCCGGAAATACAGGTTATATTAAAGCCTAATAAAACCTGACTCATTTATGGCAGGAAAAAAAAAGTTCCTGAAACTTTAGAGTGCCTTCTGGATTCTGGGGTCTAGTTCTTGTCACCTATACACATGGGTATTTTGAGGAATCTTTACCAACTTGCAAAGTTCATACAAGCAACAAGAAACGCACACGTTTAATCGCACTACAATGGAGCTTTAGACCAGTGGATCTCTGTTAGTTCAAGGCTACAGAGTGAGACCCTGTTGCAAAAAGCAAAACAAAACAAAAACAAACAAGCAAAAAGAAAAAGAAACAAACAAAAGAAACGTAGTTTCTGTGATCTAAAGTTTCCGCTAGATTTCAGCATTTAAGGCAATGAACTTGAACAAGCCAAATGAAACCTTCATGCAAAACAGGACTTCTCCCATGTTGTTTCTCAGGTTGTTGATTTATGGGTTAGGCCACTTTAGGCTAAAGGGAAGAGAAATGCAAATTGCACTTGCAACAGCAACTGGAGTTTATTAGCTTATAAAATTAAAGGCCCCAGGAGTATATCCACCCTCAGAGTCATCTTGATAAAGATATCAAAAGCCAGGTGTGGCGACACACATGATGCCAGCAGGTCATATGATTCCAGCATCGTAACGGAGGAGGCAGGGGGATCAGGAGGTCCTTTGCTGTATAACGAGTCCCAGGTCAGCTTGATAGCAATGCATCAAAAACAAACAAACAAACAAAAGAGACATCTGAACGACTGATGTCATCACTGACCAAGCCAGCTTCCTTGGTGCTGGTTTTTGCTCCACTCTCAGGTTCCCATGACAGCAGATGGCAAGAAGCCTTTCCTGCCTCCCATCCCACTGGAACATGAGTCTCTTCTCCAAAATCTAATTTGGTTTTGTGGGGTTATGTGTCTCCCCTTACCCAGTCTTTCTATCCATCCATGGCTGATGAAACACTCCATTTTGCCTCCTAGGATGGAGTTCTGCAGTTTATACCCCTAAAATCCAGAAGAAATACATTAGGAGAGATGGTACAACTTGCTACAAGAAACTCAGAGTATGCTACTAGCAAAAGGAGAGAGAACAAAATATCAGATGCTCCTGCCTGGAGCTTTGTTTCTTCTAGTCTGCTCTGTTATATTTCTCCCTGGTTCTACAAGGAGCTTTTGGAGAGCCAGAATCACGCTGCCTTCCTTTACAAATCCCCAGAATCTACCCAAGGCGCTGTAGGTACAACGTCAACATCCAGTCATCTCAGTACATATCTACTGAATTCAGCTATGGATACTGAACAGATGATATGCATGTCCTTGGAGAAGTACCACATGTTGATGCTAAAATGGATAGGTCACATTTCAACACGTTTTATATTAAACTGTTTTATTCCGGGTTCAATGGGAAGACAGTTCCTTGTGTGGCCCAGCTTCAGGTTTCAGTTATTTCTTCTGTGATGTTTATCTTTTTTTTTTGTCCACAATAAATGCATTCTCTTATTTTTTTTTCATTTTTTTTTTTTACAAACATGGACCATAGCCCACATTTAAGTGGTTACTTTTTTAAGTCCTTGAGCTCGTAGTGCTGAGAGCGTGATGTAAAACTATATCATCCTCACCTGGGAGCTCACAAGAAATGCAGAATCGCAGGCCCTCCAGGCCTACTCCAGTGAGATCCACAAAACGTTCATGTGATCAATACGTAGCCGCTTACCTAGATGAATAGTATTTACTGGAGGTACAAGAGAAGCCCAATATAGAGTCTAAGGTTTTCTGGTCACACTAAAACATAAGAAGAAAAAAAAAATTAAGTTAATTTAACAATTTACTTTGCACAAGCTATTCTTAAGTTTTAAAACCAAAATTTTAAAATATTAATGCTGGGTATGTTGATACATGCCTTTAATTCAAGCAGATCTATCCCTAGTGACCTCCTTCTGCTGGACAGGTCCCTAAAGTTGCCACATGGCCTTTCTAAGCATGGCCACTTGCCAAGGGAAAGGCATCAAAACACAAGTTTTATGTGTGGGGGGGGGGGCAGGGAGAGTGGGTCCATCTCAGATTTAATGAATATGACTGGCTTGCTTCCTTTTTTTTTTTTAAATTTCTTTTAAGTGTGTGTGTTTGGTTGAATGTGTGTGTGTGTGTGTGTATGTGTGTGTGTGTGTGTGTGTGTGTATCTCTTTTTGTAGCACAGCCCCTCCTCATTCTGCCTGTCTCTGGAGGACTTTTTAAGCCACCAATTTTGTTAACCACACAGATCATAGAAATAAATATAGACACACACACACACACACACACACCCATGACAATCAGATTGTTTCTTTCCAGCTTTTGCCAGGAATATTGTGTCAAAGGGTGGTGACATCATCCAAAGAGGACCAACCAGAGTTCATCCCTGGTGTTGACTTCTGTATCTTGTCAAGGACAGGGACTTGGAACCACATGGGCCTGAAGTTCAGAGTCCATTGCAAAGCCTCTCGGAAGTCAACCATTGGGGCCAGCACACAGAGATGAGAGCCTAGAAAAGAGGTGATCGTGGGGATCCCTAAATGTAGTATTGGGGCCAACACCTACCCCATTCTCCCACCAAATAAGGCAATATAGTAAAGTATGCATGTTTGCTTAGGCTGCCTTTGGCTCCTTCGCAACTCAGGCTTCCTTACCCACAAACAGGAAGATGGAAAAAAGGATTTAAAATTAAAATTCATCTCAGCTTAAGAAGGTGGCTTGTTGCTATGGTGAAATAGGAGCTAGGCTTACTAAACAAACATTCAGCCTGGCACTATGCTGGTTCCTGAATGGACTGTATTCTATCGTCCCATCTCTGCAAGCAGGAATCATATTTCAAGGGTTTCTTTGTTCCTTCTCTAGGACACTGAAGATCAGGTTTCTAGGCAAATACCGCAGAGAATAGAGTGGGAGGTAGACAGATCTTCTTACTAAGTCACTTTCTCTCTTTCTCTGCCCCTGTTGACTCCGGGGAAGTTACAAAATTTCCACCCATTACTCTCCCAGTACAAGTGTTAGGATGGAAATATGGCGTTCACTTGTTAAATCAATGACACTACTGCCATCTTCTTTTATTAGCTATCTCCATGAAGTCTTTTCCTGACTTACAGAAAGCATTAAGCCTTTGATAGACTTATTCTTCCTCAGGAAGGGTCTCCTGAAGATTCAGGATGGCCTTGAATTTGCACATATGGGAGGATAACCCTGAACTTCGGGAGTTCTTCGGAACCTGGGAAGAAATGAAATTACAGGCCTGTTCCAGTTCATCCGGTTTTCTATGGTGCTGGGAACCCAGCTGAGGGCTCTGTGCATGCTGGGCAAGCACTTTACCAACTAAGTGACATCGCCAGCTTACTAGGTACCCTCTCATGTCCCTGCAGACAGTGAGTGGTAGAGCCTGGACCTGCCTCCAGGCCTGATTCCCTGATTCTGGGTTTCCTTTGCAGCAGGTCCCTGTTTTCAGAGTTTCCAGAGAACAGAGTGGTACTGTCTGTTATCCTAGTGGCTCTCACCACACCAAAGTCCACATGCTCAATGGCCTCACAGTGGATTCAGCTTTCCTTTTAAAAAAAAAAAAAAAAGATTTATTTGTTTATTTGTTTGTTTGTTTGTTTTATGTATATGAGTACACTGTAGCTGTACAGATGGTTGTGAGCCTTCATCTGGTTGTTGGGAATTGAATTTAGGACCTCTGCTCCATCCAGTCAACCCCACTCGTTCTGGTTCCCTCAGTCCTTGCTCACTCACAAAAGATTTATTTATTATTAAATAAGTACACTGTAGCTGTCTTCAGACATACCAGAAGAGGGTGTCAGATCTCATTATGGGTGGTTGTGAGCCACCATGTCGTTGCTGGGATTTGAACTCAGGGCCTTTGGAAGAGCAGTCAGTGCTCTTACCCACTGACTGAGTCATCTCGCCAGCCTAGATTCAGCTTTCCTTAAGTTTCAGTGTCAAGAGTCATACTAACAAGTAATCAGATGGAGCCACAGTCAAATGAAAATCCAAACATGGGAAGAAAATTGAAAAAAAAAAATGTGCTTCCGGTCTTCCCCACCCCCAAATATTGACTACCAAGGGAGGGGGAAAAAAAAAACACTAATGAGAAAAGATGAACAGAAGAATAGAGGAGAATGAGAAAGAAGAAAGTTTTGTCAGCTGAAAAGAACTCAAACCAAGAATCATTCTTCAAAAGCTTGCATCTTGAGTTCTAAGAGGGCCAGCAAGGTGGCTCAGCAGGTAAAGACACTTGCTGTTCAATGGTTCAAACCTCATGACTGAGGCTTGGTACCCAGAATCCACATAACAGAGAAAGAAGAGAATTATGAATGAGAAAGGGAAAAAAAAATATATATATATAGTTTAAATTCATTTCAGAAAAACCCCACCGTGATTTAAAATGTTAAATTTAAGTAGGAATTAGGAATAAAATCTTAGTATCTCATCATTACCGCTTATACAATGTCTTACTAGACCTGGGATTTGAGAAGTAGGGCTAGAAAAAATTGGCAGAGGTTTGCATTTGACAGTGCTTCAGGGTGCTACAACCAGGCAAAGACAACACTCCTCCCTTCCCACCCCTCCCTACACAGCCTTGTGGACAAAAACTTCTTGGCTCTTTTCCACCCTTCAGAACTTACCCATCCTGTGTCTCGTGACGTAAAGGCAGATCATGTGCTTTTTATGCATCCAACTTTATTGGTTTGTTTGGAGACCAGTCTTACTACGTGGCTCGGTCAGCCTCCTGGGAGCTTGTGATTACAGGTGTGTACCACCCCACTTGACTCTTCACCTCTTAGTCACACAATGCCAGCGTGGAAAAGGCATTAAACTAGATTACTGCAACGGCTATAAAAAGGAAGGAGCAGACCAGTGCACCATAGAATGAGATGCAGGGACGGAAAAATGAGTCTGTAAAGTGAGGGCAGGTTTTCACCTTTTGTTCTGGGCCTGTCTGTATTTTGTAAATGTTGTAACATTAAGCACGAGTTTACATTGCTCATGCAAAATTGTTTAAACATACAAGAGAAACATGAAAGAAATATGTTTGCTAAACTAACCCTCACCTCCCTAGGAGAGATTTTTAGAGAGGGTTTCTAAATATCCAGGGAAGATTGAAAAGTCACGTCAGACTGACCTTTTCAAGGCTTCAAGTTGAGCCCAGCCAGAGCTGACGGTCGGTCATTTGCTGCCAAGTTTGGTGGCTGGGATTTTTCTTTTAGTGTGAATGTGGGCAGAACCTACACAGTCACAGTCACAGTCACAGTCACAGTCACAGTCACAGTCACCACCCCCCAAAGGGACACTGTTTGCAACAGCTTCTATATTCTTTGGGTTTTTTGTTTTGTTTTGTTTTGTTTGTTTTTGTTTTTGTTTTGTTTTGTTTTTTGTTTTTGGTTTTTTGATTTTTCAAGGCAGGGTTTCTCAGTGTAGCCCTGGCTGTCCTGGAACTCACTTTGTAGACCAGGCTGGCCTCGAACTCAGAAATCTGCCTGCCTCTGCCTCCCAAGTGCTGGGATTAAAGGCGTGTGCCACCACTGCCCGGCTGGCTTCTATATTCTTATATGGGCCTATATTGAAATTTAATGTTGTAAAGGATGCTAATTGGATACTGGGTGAACCTTGGGAAAGAAAAGTTGAAAGAAAGATGTTTGTGTATGTGTGTGTGTGTGTGTGTGTGTGTGTGTGTGTGTGTGTGTGTGTGTATGTGTGTGTGTGTGTTTGTATATGTGTGTATGTGTGTGTGTGTGTGTGTGTGTGTGTGTGTGTGTGTGTGTGTGTGTTGCAAGTGCATAAGCATTTGCATGCCACAGCTTACATTACATGCATACACATGCAGAGGTCAATCAAGAACATGTTTTGAGAAGGGGTTCTTTCCTTCCACCTCATTGAGGTAGAGTCTCTCTTGTTTCTGCTGCTATCTGCATTGTTCAAACCACCATTCCTCTACTCACTGGAGAAAGTGATTTGGATGGAAGCATTTCTTTATCACAAAACCACTAACCTCTGGATTCACACTGTGTTCCTATATTCCTTGGCTGCTATGATCTGAGTATTAATGAAGACATATTCATTTGCAAGTGATAGGCATACAAAGCAAATGGATTTATTCTGACCAAAGAATTAATTCTATGATATTGCTGGAAAAAATTACAACAGACCAGGGCTGATGTGGTGCAGTGTTGAGTCAGGGGCCCAGACGTTATCAGCAGCAAAGCAGTGTTTTCCTGCTTCCCAGCAGGTCCCTCTTCATTCTCACCGCTTACATAAGGAGACACAAAATGATAGGCAGTCGCTGCAACCTTGGGGTGTGGGGAGCCCTGGGTACTTCACTGTCATCACTGAAGGGTTTGTTCATTGACCTTTAGGACAGACTGTCAAGGAACGATATGCATATATGCCACATGCACACATTCACTAAGAATTATGTTTATGAGCCGAAGAGATGGCTCAGCGGTTGAATGTTGACTACTCTTCCGGAGGATCAGGGTTCAATTCCCAGCACCCAATGGCAGCTCTGAAACTCCACTCCAGATCCAGAAGGTCCAACACCCTAACACATATATACAACATACCAAAGCACACGGAATTTAAAATGTTTTAAATATGTTTATTTGTTTATTCACTTATTTATATACTTCTTGGGTGTGCATGGGCTCACCTATGCCATGGCATGTATATATAGGGCTCAGAGAACAACTGTGGAAGTTAGGTCTTTCTTTCTACCACGTGGTGATAGAGCACAGATCTTCAGCCTTGGCAGCAACTACAATTTATCCACAGAGCTATTTCACGAACTCTGGAGTTTGGTTTGGTTTTGGGGAGAGTTTGGTTGTGGTAGTGGTTGTTTGTGAGTGGCGGGGGGGGGGGGGGGGGTAGAAGGGTTCGTTTGAGAGAGGGTCTCATGTAGCTCAGACTAGCCTTGAATTTGATAAGCAAGCAAGGATAACCTTGAACTCAGGAACCTCCTATCTATACTTCCCAAGTGTCTGGGTTACAGGTGCGCACCTCCATCCAAGCACCTTCTTTGTCCTGAACATATGTTTGATACAGTTCCCTTTTGTTCCAGTTAGAGGTCTATCACTGTGATTAACACCATGACTTAAAGCGTCTTATGTGGGAGAGGGGCACATTTGGCTTATTTGACATGCTGATCAGTCCTGATGACAATTCATCCTTGAAAGAAGTCAAAGCATGAACTCAAACAAGACCCTAAAGTCAGGAACTGAAAAAAGAAGCAGTGGTGGAATGTTCCTTCTTGGGGCCCCTTTCTGGGTCTTGCTTTGACTTCTTCTACAACCCAATAGCTTCTTCCCAGAGGTGGCACCATCAAAAGCAGGCAGGGCCCTACTACATGAATCATTAATTGAGGAAATACCACCCCCAGAACTGCTGACAGTTCAACCTGACTGCAGCCTTTTCTCAATTGAGAGTCCCTCTTTCCAGATGACTCTAGCTTGTATCATGTTGACCACACAGGAACCAGCGCTCCTTTGGAACATTTAACCTAGAAAGGGAACTGTACAGGAAAATTAGTGGTAAAACCGTATGACAAGATGTGGGGTAGAGTTCAGCACAGGCTGAGGAAAGGCTACAGAGAAGGGTGGAGATTGGCTCTGATTGCTAAAGGCGACTTCTAAGAGATGACAGTTGAGCCACACCCCTAAGGGCATCTAGGAGTTGGGCAGAAAAATGGCAGGTAAGGGAGTGAGCAGACACTCTACTTTGAGCCCACTGTAAGGGCTAAGGCAGAGAGGACAGGGCACATGCCTGAAATGTCAAGTAAATCTATATAAAACTATAGCTCAGGCTGGGGAGGAAAACGGTCTAAGAACATGTGGGAAAGAACATGAATTGACTTGTAAGCCAGTCTGGCTGGAATGTTTGAAATTTAGCTAGTAGGCAAACATTAGTCACTAAGTGCTTTTAAGTAAGAGACACACAGAAAAACACACCAGGTGTGGTTTTGTTTATTTGTTTAATCACAATCACGATCAGAGAGTAGATTGCAGGAGACTCAGCCTGAAAACAAGCATTCTGCACAGGTTCCGGAAAGACGAATTAGGTGTCTCACACTGAAATCAGAAGAGAGGAAATGAATTAGCAGTATATAGGATATGAGGCTGACACAGCTGGGAAAGTGAGGAGGATGTAAATGAAGAAGCAGGGAGGAGACAGATGGTTACCAGGTTAGCCAGATGAGTGACTAGTGGGTTGTCGTTGTCAATCAAATGGAAGCTCAAGTGTCAGAAGATGATAAATACAGTTGGAGGTCTCCCATTGGAGATATGTAATAGACAGCCTGCTCTGAGTTCAGGGCTAGAACCCTGTCATCAGGGAACAGAGTAGCTGCTGGACTGGATAAGCAGGCATTAACTCTGTGCTTTTCTGCAGTGGGTACGGGAGTATAGAACAAGAAAATATCAATCACCAACATTTGAGTCCAGTGGATATAGAGGAGTAAAGAGTATAAAACCAAGCATAGAAGTTCACACTGTGATCCCAGAACTCAGGAGGCTTAGGCAGAAGGACTATCTATAGTTGAAAGCCAGCCTAGCCTATGTAGTGAAACTCTAGCCTGGGTTACATAGCTAAAATCTACTGTCTCAAGAAACCAAACTACAAACCAAGAATGGTTGTGAGTTCTTGTAACCCCAGTATTTGGGAGACAGAGGAAGTAGGATTGCTGTAAGTTTGGGGCCAGCCCGGTCTACAAAGAGAATTTCAGACAGGACTACATAGTAAGACCCTGAGTCAAAAAACACAAATGAACCACATGCATATAGGAAGGAAAGAAAGAAAAAAAGAAAGGAAAAAAAGAAAGGAAAAGAAGGAAGGAGGGAGGGAGGGAGGGAGGGAAGGAAGGGAGGGAAGGTGGGAAGAAGGAAGGAAGGAAGAAAGAAAGAAGGAAAAAAGGAAGGAAGGAAGGAAGGAAGGAAGGAAGGAAGGAAGGAAGGAAGGAAGGAAGAAGTGTGTGTATATAAAGAAGAGGGTTGGGCAGGGAAGAGAGGGACACTTGCTTGTCTTAGGGTTTCTGTTGCTGTGATGAAACACCATGACCAAAAGCAAGTTGGGGAGAAAAGGGTTTATTGGATTTTCATTTTTCATTTCAAAGCCCATCACTGAAGGAGATAAGGGCAGGAACTCAAACAGGGCAGGATCCTTGGAGGCAGGAGCTGATGCAGAAGCCATGGAAGAGTGCTGCTTACTGGCTTGCTCCCCCTGACTTGCTCAGCCCACTTCCTGATAGAACCCAGAGTCACCAGCCCAGGAATGTCACCACCGTGATGAGCTGGGTTCCCTCATTGATCACTAACTGAGAAAATGCCCCACAGGTTTGACAACAGACCAGTTTTATGGAGGCATTTTCTCAGCTGAGATCCTCTCAGAGGACTGTAGCTTGTGCCAAGTCGACATAAATCTCCCCAGCATAGCTGGAACGATGGATCCCTGGTTAGAAGCACTTGTTGCTCTCGAAGAGGACCAGGTTCAATTCCCAGCACTCATGTGGTGATTCATAACCATCTGTAGTTCCAGTTCCAGGGGACTCATCAGGTACTAAGCATGCATTTCTTATAGAACCAGGATCACCAGCCCAGTCATGGCACCTCCCACAGTGGGCTGGACCCTCCCACATTAATCACTAACTTAGAAAATGCCTTACAGCTGGATCTTATGAAGGCATTCTGTCAATTGAGGTTCCTTCCTTTCAGATGATTCTAGATTGTGTCAAGTTGACATAAAACTAGTTGGGACAGCACCAGACCCAGACACATGCAGTGAGGAAATCCATGTTACCACAAAGATAAGAATTTTTCTTTTCAAACATGGTCTGATTCCTCTCCCTGCTCTGGCCCTAACAGAATTTCCAGCTGTGGTTCAGTGATGTAATGTACTTTTCTCTATTCCCTAATGTAGTGTCACAAGGCTTTTGGCTTATTTCTGCATTGTTGGCTGTCTTCCCGATATCAGATGTCATCATATGCATTGGTTTCAAGCAGCTCTTGTGTTTTTATAAATATTTAAATGAACTCTCTAGGAAAAGCCAATTTCTTTTACGTTGTTTGGTTGAGGTTTGTTTCTTGTTTGGGGGAGTTTGCTTATTTGTTTTTTGTGTGTGTGTATTGGTCTTGGAGTTTTTTTGTTTGTTTGGGTGTTTTGATTTGTTTTTTTAAAGAGAAATAAGTTTCTCTGTATAGCTATGGCCAGCTTGGAATTCCATATATGCCAGGAAGTAACACTATTAGGAAACAAGGCCTTGTTGGAGTGGGTGTGGCCTTGTTGTATAGCTGTGTAGGTGGGCTTTGAGAACTCTTCATGCTCAACCAGACTGAACTTAAACTTAGAGCAGTTCTCCTGCCTCTGCTTCCTGAGCACCGATATATCAGGAGCACACTACCCCACTGAGTGTATGCTGCGAACGGGGTGGAGTGGGGCTCAAGGCTTCCTGAATGCTAGGCAAGCAAGCACTCTACCCTAGCAACTCCAAAATTTGTCTTTTGAAATTTAGATATTGCATTGCCATTAAATACTGCAATATTGTGTGACTTCACTACTGTTCTCAAAACATTTTTGAGGCTAGGGAGGAAGATGGCTCTGTGGGTGAAAACATTCATCACGCAAACCAGATGACCTGACTTTGAATCCCTGGAGTCCACAAATAAGCTGGACACCCCTATACAAACATCTTTACTTTTTTAACCCTATGGTGGTTTGAATACACTTGGCCCAAGGAGTGGCACTCTTAGGAGGTGTAGCCTTGTTGGAGTGGGTATGGCCTTGTTGGAGGAAGTGAGTAGCTGTGTAGGCGGCTTTGTGAGATCCTAGGGCTCAAGCTCTGCCTACTGTGGAAGAGTCAGTCTCCTTCTGACTGCCTTGGGATCAAGATGTAGAACTCTCAACTTCTTTTAGATCACCATGTCTGCCTGGATGCTGCCATGCTTCCTGCCATGATGATAATGGACTGCACCCCTGAAACTGGAAGCCAGCCCCAATTAAATGTTTGATTTCATAAGTGTTACCTTGGTTATGGTGTCTCTTCACAACAATAAAACCAAAACTAAGACAAACCTAAAATATATGTTTGTATTCATGTTATCTTTAACTGTGCATGTATGTGTTTAGGTATGTGCACATGACCTTAAGTGCCCAAGGAGAGCAAAGGCCTTGGCTCCCTTGAAGCTGAAGTTGCAGGCAGTTGTTAGCCACCTGTCATAGGTGCTGGGAACTCAGGCCACCTGCAGGAGCAGTAAGTGACTTAACCACAAAGCCATCTCAAAAGCTACAAGCATCTGTATTTTCTTTGTTCTTTTTAAAAATGTACTTATTTATTCTGTGTGTGCAGGGAAGGGGAGAGTGGCATAGACTTCAGAGGACCAATAGCACAGTCTCCTCTCACTATGTTGGTTCTGGGGATCGAAATGATGGACATCAAGTTTGGACACAAGCCTCTTTACCAACTGTTCCATTTTACAGCATGTCCTTGTGGGATTGAGAGCAGGCACAGGCAGGAGACTTTGGGAAGCACAGAGACCACACACACACACACACACACACAGAGAGAGAGAGAGAGAGAGAGAGAGAGAGAGAGAGAGAGAGAGAGAGAGAGATTAATTTAAAAAACAAAAAAATAAGTGCTGACGAGATGGCTCAGCAGGTAAGAGCACTGACTGTTCTTCCCAAGGTCCTGAGTTCAAATCCCAGCAACCACATGATAGCTTACAACCATCCATAATGAGATCTGATGCCCTCTTCTGGTATGTCTGAAGACAGCTACAGTGTACTTATGATAATAAATTATCTTTGGGCCAGAGTGAGCAGAGGTCCTAAATTCAATTCCCAGAAACACATGAAGGCTTACAACTATCTGTACAGCTACAGTGTACTAATATACAGAAAATAAATAAAATAAATCTTAAAAAAAAAAAAGAACACTAAGCCGGGTGTGGTGGCTCTCGCCTTTAATCCCAGCACTTGGGAGGCAGAGGCAAGTGGATTTCTGAGTTCGAGGCCAGCCTAGTCTACAAAGTGAGTTCCAGGACAGCCAGGGCTCTACAAAGAAACCCAACTTGAAAAACAAACAAGCAAACAAGCAAACAAAAAGGACACTAGCTCTACAAAGCTTCCTGGTTCTCTAGGATGTTTCCCAAGGGTTACGAAAAATAAAAAATAAAATAAATTATAAAAAGTAAAAAATTCCCAATACTCTACTCTGTAGCCATAAAGAAACAACCTTACTCCAGCCCTCGATAGTGTCTAATCCACTTTCTGCCCTATGAATTTACTTATTTTAGGTATATTTTAATTGGGTTCATTTATTTTATTTTATGTGTGAGTATTTTGCCTACACATATGTACATGTACCATGTGCATGCTTTGTGCCTGAGGAGTTCAGCAGAGGACATAGGGTCCTCTGGAACTGGAATGACAGGTGGTTATGAACCATCACGTGAGTGCTGGGAAATGAACCTGGTCTTCCGCAAGAGCAACAAGTGCATTTAACCACGGAGCCATCTTTCCAGCTGCGCTAGTGAGCTTTATGTCAACTCGACACAAGCCACAGTCATCTTAGAGGAGGGAACCTCAATTGGCAAAGTGTGAAAATGAGAAAATTGAGACCAATAAGGTTGGTTGGCTGTCAAACCTGTGAGGCATTTTGTCAATTAGCTACCAATGGGCAAGGGCGCAGCCCATTGTGGGTGGTGCCACTCCTGCTGAGGGTCCTGGGTTCTATAAGAAAGCAGGCTGAACAAGCCAGGGGGAGCAAGCCAGTAAGCAGCACTTGTCCATGGCCTCTGCATCAGCCCTTGCCCCCAGGTTCCTGCCCTGACTTCCTTCAATGATCCACAGTACTGTGGAAGTGTAAGCTGGATAAACCCCTTCTCTCCCCAGCTTGCTTTTGGTCATGGTGTTCTGTCATAGTAATAGTAACCCCAACTAGGATCCCAGACCAAGATACCATTGTATAAATGAAATCAGACGTGATTTTTTTTTGCACCTGGTTTATTTCATTAGCAGGACACTGTCAAGGTTCACCCAGGTAGAACCCATATCAGCGCCCCCGCCCCCTTTCTTTCTACAGCCCTATGCAGAGGCTTCACCTCTCTAGGCAGCTACTGAGCCCACCTGTGTTGCCTCTGCCCTTACCTATTGTGAATGAAGCTGTAGTAACAACTCATCTGCATCAGCCTCCACTTTAGTCCCCCTTTCAGTTCTTTCAGGAGCATGCGCAGGAACTTTTCTTCTCTTTTCTCTTCTCTTCTCTTCTCTTCTCTTCTCTTCTCTTCTCTTCTCTTCTCTTCTCTTCTCTTCTCTTTTCCCTTCCCTTCCCTTCCCTTCCCTTCCCTTCCCTTCCCTTCCCTTCCCTTCCCTTCCCTTCCCTTCCCTTCCCTTCCCTTCCCTTCCCTTCCCTTCTCTTCTCTTCTCTTCTCTTCTCTTCTCTTCTCTTTTCCCTTCCCTTCCCTTCCCTTCCCTTCCCTTTTCCCTTCTCTTCCCTTCCCTTTTCCCTTCCCTTCCCTTCCCTTTTCCCTTCCCTTCCCTTCCCTTTTCCCTTCCCTTCCCTTTTCCCTTCCCTTCCCTTTTCCCTTCCCTTCCCTTTTCCCTTCCCTTCCCTTCCCTTCCCTTTTCCCTTCCCTTCCCTTCCCTTTTCCCTTCCCTTCCCCTTTCTTTCTTTCTTTCTTTCTTTCTTTCTTTCTTTCTTTCTTCTTCTTCTTTTTCTTCTTCTTCTTCTTCGTCGTCGTCTTCTTCTTCTTCTTCTTCTTCTTCTTCTTCTTCTTCTTCTTCTTCTTCTTCTTCTTCTTCTTCTTCTTCTTTTTCCTGACTCTAATATCTGTGGAGATCTTTTTTTTTCTCTCATTGATTTTATTTTTTATTTATATTTATATATATATATATGAATATGAGCCGGGCAGTGGTGGCGCATGCCTTTGATCCCAGCACTTGGGAGGCAGAGGCAGGCAGATTTCTGAGTTCGAGGCCAGCCTGGTCTACAAAGTGAGTTCCAGGACAGCCAGGGCTATACAGAGAAACCCTGTCTCAAAAAAACAAAAAACAAAAAAAAAAAAAAAAAAAAAGAAAGAAATATAATAAATCAAATACATGGACCAAAACAAAAAACAAAAAACAAAAAAACCAAGGATCATATGATTATCTCATTGGAAGAAAAGAGAAGAAAAGGAAAAAAAAGAAAAAAATCTTTAATAAGATTCAACATGCATTCTTAATAAAAGCCCTAGAACAAATAGAACTATAGGAAACATATTCCAACATAATAAAGGTTATGTATGACAAACTCATGGCCAATATCATCCTAAATGAATAAAACCATTAATAAACCCCATTAACATCAGGAATGGGAGAGGACTGCCCACTGTCCCTACTGCTCATCCATAATGTGATTGAAGCATTAGCTGGAGCAATAAAGCAAGAGAAGGGATACAAATGGGAAAATATTAGGTCAAATTATTTTCAATTGAAGATTATCTTATACCCAATGTTCCCACCCAAAATTTGACAAGAAAAGTTGTAGAAATTATCAATAATTTCAGCAAAGTGTTATGATACATAATTGACTTACAAAATTTACCAGTCTTAATACGTACGAGTAACAAGCCTGCTGAGAAAGAGATCATGGGCACACTCCTCTTCCCAGTTTCTCAAGAAAAAAAAATTAGAATATACATAACAAAAGAGGTTAAAATAAAAAAACCTTTACAGTGAAAACTTTCAATGTGTGAAAAAAGAGATGAAGAGACATACTAGAATTTGAAGACCTCCCAAGCATATAGCTGGGTAGAATTAACATTTTGAAAAAAGACCTTCCAACCAAAACAATTTTGATTCAGTAAAGTCACAATCAACAGCCTCATCTCATTCTTCACATAAATAGAAAGAAAATCCTCAATTTGATATGGAGCAATGAAAGACCCAGAATAACCAGTTCTGAACTGTCTTTGTTGTTGTTGTTGTTGTTAAGCCTTTTGAGGAATCACTCACCCATGTTCCTCGGCACTGCGCTACTTCAAGTTTTACCAGCAAATTCAAGGCTTTGACTTTCTCCACATCCCACTTGTCTTTTTCTCAGTTTTTAAAAAATTTATCCATCCTACAAGACATGTATTATCTCACTTGTGACTCAGCTGGCTTTTGAATCCAAGTGGGGCAGACTAGTCCAATAGACCGAACCCCATCTATACTTAATTTCATAATGCTGGAAAGTATCTATGGCATACAAGGATGATTAAATGGCCTAAAATATCCACTTAAAATAATAATATCCAGGGGGCTGGAGAGATGGTTTAGCAGTTAAGAGCACTTGTTGCTTTAGCAAAGGACCTAGGTTCAGTTCCCAGAACTCACACAGTGGCTCTCTAACATCTACTCTCTGTAACTCCAGATCTGAGTATCTGACATCCTCTTTGTGCACTAGCCACGTGTGTGGTGCCCATCCATACATGTAGGTAACACATGTACATATAAAAAGACAATAAATAAATCTTTTCAGAGTAATACTAATATCTTGCTGGTATCCCACTGCATAACTCTGTAACCCTGACCCCTATGACTAGCTAATGGTCAATGTCCTCAGAAGAATATGCAATGGTTTGTCTAACAAACAAGCTGGCTACTTACTTTCTCCAAGGTTAGATTTCTGGCTTCTGACTTACTCATTACATAGAGCGTTAATAGATTTGTTTCAGAACAAGTAACTGCCCTTGTCACTGAGAGTTGAGCAGAAGTCACAATAACATTCATAATTGGCATTGATGGCTTACCACACCGTGAGTATCGCCTGGAGGATGGAATGGCTGTAGGCAATATTCTCAAATTTAAAAATAACTGGAAAGGAAGAATTGTACTAGGTCCTTTCCCACTCAAAAGGCCTCTTTCGTAGGTATTGCTAAGCTTCACATTTTACATAAGAGAAAACAGACCGGAGAAATAAGCTGGCCAAGGATGGCTCCGTAGTTCTGACCCTCATTCCATATTCTAGCGGCCTTCACAGCTTCGTGAGGAGGCTGATGAAGGTGCTATCGAGGCAGGCAGTGATCTTCACCTTCTGGAGCTGCCTCAGCAGAGTATTACCAACAGCTGGTTTGACAACTGGAACTGAAGGTTCAAGTTCAAGCAAAGGGGGCAGCAGGCTTGGCTCCTTTGGAAGAATCCAAGGAAAATGCGTTTTGCATACTCTTTCATGTCCAATAGCCTCCCATGTTTCTTGGGCTATATAGATAAAACTCTCCCGGTGCCTCATACAATGTCTTCTCTCTGGAGCTGTATTTGTATCCAAATTTAGTTTTTATTTCACTTCATTAAATTTTTATAAAATCTCCGCTTTTCTTATTTATTTGCATATGTGGGCCTATGTACCAGAGGCTTTCCACGGAGATCTTTGGTCCTGCCGGGTATGAAGGTTCAGGCAAAGGAGAGAGAGAGTGAGCAGGGACGGGAGTCATCTCCATCGCCTCTGCTGCTGCACGTGGCTCCACCTCTGTGCTATCTCAGTTGTTCCAGGTCGCCCTGCACTGAGTCGGGCCAGGCTGGGCCAAGGAGAGGCCAACTAGCCATCGAGGAGTGCAGGTGGGCTTCAGGAGAGCAGACCTCCTCCCCAGCCTAGGTGTTACAGCTCTCAGATGATGGAGTAATTCTCACTCACCTTTATTCCTTCTGGATAGGATTCTTATATACAGTTTTGGGTTGGGTCAGGGTCTGACAGCAGGTACTTCTCATTGGCTTGGTCTGAGAGCTTGGAGATACCTTATCTGCATGTGGGAGGGCTTCGTGGTGCTCCTACGTAACTGATGGCCACAGACCTCTCTTCATGGGCTTGTGTGAGGCTGTAGCTATGTGACAGGAGCCAAGGGCCCAAGGAGCATGGCCAAACGCCTGCCGTTCCTTGCAGGCGACAGTCACCTGCTAGGTCATCGGGGTTTTAAGCCTGAGCTCGACCAGGGACCAGGCTGCCTATCACAGCTCATCATGTCACATATATATGTTGTGTTTAGTTTTTTTTTTTTTTTTTTTTTTACTTTGTGTGTATGTACGTTTTTCCTACATATATGCCTGGTACTTGCAGAGGCTAAAAGAAGGCATTGGACGCCAGGCCTGGAGTTACAGATAGTCGTGAGCCACCATGAGGGTGCCAAGAATTGAACCCACATCCTCTGGAAGAGCAGCCAGTACTCTTAACCACTGAGCAATCTCGTTCTTGAGATAGATTCTCACCATATAGCTCTGGATGGCCCCAAACAGCCTCCACTGCCTAAGTGTTAGCATTTACGTAGCTAAAGCTGACTTTGAACTTCTGATCCTTCTACCTCCACCTCTTGGGCTCCATGTGACCTTCTATTTTTAAAAATATTTTTAAAGGCCCCATTATCAAATAAAGATGCATTCTGCAATAAAGGTCATTACTACTCTAACATATCATTATTTTCTGTCCTTTTATGGAGAAGGGACGGAGGGAGGGAACATAATTCAGCTTGTAAGTGGTGACTAAATATTATGTTGTCCCTCTGTACAGGCTGGCCCTGGTGCCATACAAACAGTCATTCTGAAGGACCTTGAAGCACACTTGAAGTTCAGGAAAAAAAAGTTTCAAACTAGAATCCTGTTCAGTATTCCCTCAGCTACTTAACAACCCAGTCACACACAAGGACATCTGTTATTCCAATCTTCAGATTCTTAAGACGTCTTGGGACGTTTCATTCCAGTGCCTGTGGGGCCCTTGACCTTAGTATTGGTTCAGAAGGAAAGTCCTCTTTTTTTTTTCAGTTTGCTTCAAGGTTTATTTTTAAATAGTTTCCATTTCTTATAAATTTACTAAGTTTGGTGCATCTAGAAAAGAATGCTTTAGGTTCCCAAAGTGTATTTGGGAACACAAACATCTATTTACAAAAAAAAAAAAAAAATTGTATCTCAATATTTTTTGTTCATTTGTGGTAGTGCCTCACTCAGTTGCTCAGGATGACCTAAAATACACAATCCCCCTGCCTCAGATTCCTAAGTGCTGAGATTGCAGATTTATCCCACCAAGCCCCACTATTCTCTCAAAGGGATCTTTCTTCCTTTCTTTCTTTCTTTCTTTCTTTCTTTCTTTCTTTCTTTCTTTCTTTCTTTCTCTCTCTCTCTCTCTCTCTCTCTCTCTCTCTCTGTCTCCCTCCCTCCCTCCCTCCCTCCCTCCCTCCCTCCCTCCCTCCCTCCCTTCCTTCCTTCCTTCCTTCCTTTCTTTCTTCCTTCCTGGAAAAAGAAAAGTGTTTTTAAAAATTAAAAGAAGCCGGGCGTGGTGGCACACGCCTTTAATCCCAGCACTCAGGAGGCAGAGGCAGGAGGATTTCTGAGTTCGAGGCCAACCTGGTCTACAAAGTGAGTTCCAGGACAGCCAGAGCTAGACAGAGAAACCCTGTCTCGAAAAACCAAAAAAAAAAAAAAAAAAAAAAAAAAAAAAATTAAAAGAAAACAAAACATTGCAAGAAAATAGGACCATCTTACAAATTTTAAGGATTTATTTATTTATTTTGTGTAGATGAATACATTGTAGCTGTACAGATAGTTATGAGCCTTCGTGTGGTTGTTGGGAATTGAATTTTTTTTAAGGACCTCTGCTTGCTCCGTCAATCCCACTCATTCCAATCAAACCCTGCTCGCTCAGGCCCAAAGATTTATTTTTTATTATACTTAAGTACACTGTTGCTGTCTTCAGACACACCAGAAGAGGGCGTCATATCTCATTACAGGTGGTTGTGAGCCACCATGTGGTTGCTGGGATTTTAATTGGGAAAAGCAATCAATGCTCTTACCTGCTGAGCCATCTCACCAGCCCCCATCTTATGATTTTTATGTTTTCCCATTTATTTAGCTTTTGAAGGATGTTGCTAGGTATTTGATTCTTATCTCAAAGCTCTCTAGACAGTTTATCTAGGATGAGGAGGTGAAAGAAGGAATGGTAGTCGTCTTTAGGGTTTCTATTGCTGCGAAGAGACACCGTGACCATGGAAACCTTATAAGGACAACATTTAATGACAGTTCAGAGGTTTAATCCATTGCCACCATGGCAGGAAGCATGGCATCAAGCAAGACAACGTGGTGCTGGAGAAGTAACTGAGAGTTCTACATTGAGATCTGAAGGCAGCAGGAAGAGAGAGTGACATTGGGCCTAGCTTGAACATCTGAAATCTTAAAGCCCACCCCCACAGTGACACACTTTCTCCAACAAGGCCACACCTACTCCAACAAGGCCACACCTCCTATGAGTGCCTCTCCCTAAGGGGTTACAGGTCCCTTTTTCATTCAAACCACCACAGTAGAAGACAAAGGAGTAGAAGAGATACCTGGATGGCTTGCTTCTCAGATTCCCCTCCTCTCCTTCAGTCTGAAGAACTTATTTCCTCAGCTGCTAGAATCACTCAGTCAACAGCTCTCAGCTATTCACCCTCTGTCCCTTTATAGAAATGTCTGAGCAGACTTAAGTCCCCAGGCCTAAGGCCACTCTTTTCTAGAGCTGTCTATAAAGGGCTTACCAAGGTTGAGCTTTTGACCCCATCATAGGACAACTGTAAAGAACCTTGTCAACTTTGGGCAGCCTGTGGGACAAGCTCCTACAGTTGCCTGTTTCCTCTATCTGCCCAACCCTACTTCTGTTCTCTCAGTCCCACCCAGAATTACCGATGAACGAACTCTGTATAGACTTGCAGAGATAACTTATGATACGACTCCCCAAACAAGGAGATGCCAAGAGAAACAGCTAGCTATGAGGATAAAAGGAGCCATACCAAAAGATGATGGGGAAGCCACTAAACGGCACATGGTTCCCAAGGCTGTTATTTCCTCTGGCATCCAAAGAGCCTGATCCTTCACAAATCCCCAAACTCAAACAAAAGATATAAGTAAAGGGTGAACTAGGGAAACCTTAAGTTCAGTAATGTGTAAGAAATCTAAAATGGGAAAAGGTAGCTATAACTGTCAGGAAATACTGTTTAAAGACTTGAAGCTAGAATAAGCCACCAGGGGACATCAGGTTTCTGCTGTTGTTATGGTTGTTTGCTTGTTTTGTTATATAGCACAAACCGCGCATACAGCCAAGCCTGGCCTTGAACTCCTCATCTTCTGTGACCCCACCTCACAAGGGTGTCACCAAGTCCTACTCAATCACAGAGAGACTTGAGTTTGCATTTATCATTTAGTTCAACAGCTTGGCATTTTCTCATTCTGTTCCAAGACTGTTTGGGCACTTGAACCCATTGATTGACTGTGGTGAAGACACATTTAGAATAAAGCTACAACTTGTAGCCCAAGGCTGAGAGAAAAGATCAGAATCAAGGAACATTGTTTTGATGGATTGTCTTAATTTTTATCCTTAGTGATTATCAGAATTTTCTCTCTCTCTCTCTCTCTCTCTCCTCCCTCCTCTTTTCTTCCCCCTACCTTGTATGTGTTTGCATGTTCATGCAAGATGAAATTGGAAAGAATCTGTTCCTCCTACAACTGTATTATGTCCTTATTGTCATTGGTTTGGTTTGGATATCCCCTAAAACAGAGCTAGGATTTGAGTGCAGACAGTTTAATTTGTAAGTAATATTGTTTAATGAAGTAAAGTTGAATAACCAAGCCAGACAGTTGTGGAACATGCCTTTAATCCAATCTCTGAGTTTAAAGCCAGTCTGAAGTTTCAGGACAGCCAGAGCTACACAGAGAAACCCTATCTCAAGAACAAAGTTGGGGGAGGGAGGAAACAAAGTTAGAAAGTTAGGGCAAGCCAAGGAGGGGTCATTGCCGTAGGCAGAAGCCAAGAGAGAAATAGGAAAGGAAGAAAACACCAGTTAAAAAAAAGTTTAAAATGCGTTTGTCATTTTAGTGAGCAATGAGGTTTGGTTCTAACCTGTCTTCCTAAAAAGGGTTCAGATTGTCTCCCTGAGCCAGCCACCCCCACTCACTTTGAGCTCCAACTCCCTTCTTGCCCTAGGGCTGCCCGGAAGGCTCAGCTTCTCACAGTCTGAGGCCGGGCTGCTTGCAGGCTGGCTGGGCTGCTTTCCACACATCAGCCTGGGAGAGGATGGGGAATAAGCAGATATCTGCTGGAGGAGGGTTATATGGGGCTCACCTTAAGCTGAGGGCAGCATCAGACAGGAAGGAGACCAACAATGCCTACTGTGGGCATAAACAATAGCTGAGTTTGGGAATAGCATACACATATTTTAGAAAGATACTTCATGGGCCGGACACCTTCAATCCCAGGACTCTAGAGGCAGATACAGATGGATCTGTGAGTTCTAGGCCAGCCTGGTTTACAGAGTTCCAGGACAGCCAGAGATACTGAGAGAAACCCTGTATGGAAAAGCCAACCAACCAACCAAACAAACAAGGTATATCTTGGACTGGAACTATACCTCAGTTGGTAGAGCACTTGCCTAACAGGCACCAAATGTAGTGTGTAGGTTTTGCTATACCACTTTAAGCTACCAGCCCCACCCAGGTTCCGTCAGATCCTCAAAAGAAACACACACACACACACACACACACACACACACACACACACACACACACACACTAACTTATTTTTAACCTTCCTTATTGGCTCAATTCCTCTATGCCTTCCCCGACTATCTCATACCCTTCTTTTCACTCCCAGCTCAGCACCCTAAATCTGTCCTCAGCTTAATTACATGTCTAATATCCCACCTGCTGTCCCAGGCCCAGTTGGGGAAGTGGCCAATGGCTACTCTACCCTAGAACCCATGTGGCTGGTCACCTTTTCTCTTCCTCCATCTCTCTTGCTTGCCTCTGGGAACCCAGAAGTCCCACCTCTTCCCTTGCACCCAACAATTGGCTTCTGGCATCTTTATTCATTGATCAAAAACCAGTTGGGGAACAGGATCTTAGCATCAGGACCACCCCCTATACCAAGTCATGAATTTGATCCCTATCACTGAAGAAATGGGGTATGAGAGAGTTCAAATCCCAGCACTGGGGAGATAGAGGCAGAAGGATCAGAAGGATACAGTCATTTCACCAACTTAGGGACTTTGAGGCCAGCCTGGGCTACATGGGACTCTTACTAACTGAACTACACACCAACATAGGGACTTTGAGGCCAGCCTGGGCTACATGGGACTCTTACTAACTGAACTACACACCGACATAGGAACTTTGAAGCCAGCCTGGGCTACAAGGAACTCTTACTAACTGAACTAACTATACAGGAGCCCTATGCTTTTACTTTATGGTGGTAAAAGTATAATTCCTGGGGCTGGTGAGATCGCTCAGTGGGTAAGAGTACCCGACTGCTCTTCTGAAGGTCTGGAGTTCAAATCCCAGCAACCACATGGTGGCTCACAACCATCCGTAACGAGATCTGACGCCCTCTTCTGGTGTGTCTGTGTACAGCTACAGTGTACTTACATATAATAAATAAATAAATCTTTTAAAAAAAATTATAATTCCTATTTTGGAGGTTTGTTGTGAAGACTTTATAACAATGTTAGTCAAGTAAATAATGGCATGCCTGGTGGGAAGTCTCTAAATGGCAGTGATTACCTCTGTTAGTGAAGAAGAAAAAATTTTAAAACATCATTACAAGATACCTGGTTTGAAAATAGGAGCCTCTTAAGAAGGGCTCTTTAATAGCTAATTAACAATCTTGAGAATCCTTAGGCATGTCTAGGTAGAAGTGGGTGTAGGTACTTACATTTTAAAAGAAAAGTCTTGGCAGGTCTGCCGACTAGCACAGAAAATTCCTCCTAGAACATCCCTTCTGCACCCTCTGAGCACACTGACTCTGCCTAGGTCCAGCTCCTTTAGTCAAAGGCAGCACACACACACAGTCCTAAGAGAAGATGGGAAGCAAAGCTCAATACCAGTCACATAAACATATATTGAATGTACACGTGAAATAAATAAATGATAGTTAAATGACTCATAGTAACAGAAGGAACTGTCTTAGCTACTGTTGCTATGGAGAGAAACCATGACCAAGGTAACGTACCAAAGAAAGTATAATGGGACTTTCTGGACCTGCCAGTGGTGTAAATAATGATATGGAAACTTAATAATATTTATTTAAGCTTAAGCCTTAGCTCTGGCTACCTCCCAGAAAGCTCATCTAACAACCCTCTAACCTAACCATTTAACTTAATCTAACTATCTTATTCCAAAACCGGCCACATGGCTACTTCTTGACCTCTCTCTTGGTCCCAGTACAACTGAGCACCTCCACATCCCTCAGGTACCCCTGCTTCTTCCCCCAAGACTCTCTCAGCCTGGAAGTTCTGTTTCCGTTTCCTGCCTAGCTATTGGCCATCAGTTCTTTCTTAAGCCAATCAGTGAGTGAGGAAGGTTTATATTTACAAAACACAGAGACAGGTGATGAGCCATAAGAGTAACAATGCCCAAACCTGGCCAATACTCAGCTCTCTGTTGGTACGGAATTAACAATTGAGTAATACAAAGGCAACCTTCACACAGTGTACAGCAAGGTTACTCCAGCACATTTAGTTAGCAGCTTGCTTACAGTTTCAGAAAGTTAGTTCATGATCATCATCATGATGGGAAGCGTGGTGGTAGGTAGATAGGCATGGCATTGGACCAGTAGCTGAGAGTTTATATCTGATCCACAAGCGTGAGGCAGGGAGGGTGACTGGACTTTTGGGGTTCCAAAAGCTTACCCCCAGTGGCATGCCTCCTAATCCTTCCTAAACAATCCACCAAGAGTGGACCAAGCATTCAAATATATGAACCTATGGGTGCCATTCTCAATCAAGCCAACACAGTTACCAACCTTGACTTTATGAAAACTGTCTAAGACAGCATGCTACTTACTCTAAAGACACGGATCTAAGAGTAAACATACTTCCAATATCTACATAGCCTCATCCTGTAGTCCAGGCTAGCCTTGAACTCCCAGAAAGTCTCTTGCATCAGCCTTCTGAGTGCAGGGACACAAATGTGGTCTACCATATCCTGCCTTACATCCTCAGGCCTCCAGAGGAAGGTGACAGAGAAGAAAAGACTATGAAGGGAAGAGAAAGGCAACCATATGCATTCCTTCTCCCTCCATTATCCTATTTTGTGTCACTAGGGGGGAGGGGTGGGGATTGGAGCTCTACCAAGGGATCACCCTCATTCTGGGAAGGGGGTTGAAGTGGTTAATCTAAGATTATTCATACATTCCCACAGAGAAGGCTTCAGGAATGGAAAAATTATTACTGAAATTGTTAGGGTCAGAGCCTTAGCCTTGGAAGTCCAAGAAAGCTAGACTTGGGCATCTATATTTGGTAGGCTAATTAAACCGACAGGTAATACTGAAAAGCAGAGAAAGGTGGCCATATTAGGATTAATAAAGAGGGCCAGGAATCACAAGTCCATCTTCATGATTCTGACATGAAGTTTAGGTTCAAATACAAAGCAGGAGATATATGTAACTAAGCAATCCTGGTGGACTTGTGGCCTCCATTACTGTCTTAGCGCTAGGCTCAGCTGTAAAGTACTCAGGTAAGTCATCAGAACTGTGGGAAATTCTTTTCACTAGACGGAGTCCTCCTCTGGATGATACCAGGTTCAGCCTTTGCTTTCCTCACCATGAGATTCCTGGACAAATCCCAATTCCTTGAGTCCATTGTTTCTATAGTCTGATAGTCACAGAGAGGGACACAAATATTCCTGCCAGGATGGTTACAGGGATGGGAAAGTTACACTTTTTGTTTTATTTGCTTTATTTTCATTTTTGAGATAGGATCTTCCTCTATAGCCCAAGCCAGTTTTATAGCAATCTTTCTCCTGAAAGCTAAGATTACAGGTATAAGCTACTACACTCTGTTTAAGTTACCCAGTTTTCATGAGAGGGGTGAGATGGATCCTAAGGCCTGGGAAGGAGCCAGATAACCTAGATATATGGCGTGAAGGTGGGAGGTGTAAGGTCGGAGAAGCTGGCATCCATTTTGCTACCTGGAGCTATTCAAAGGCATAGAGGGTGATGTGGTACCCAGCAGAAACAAGAGCCAGAAGAATATAGTCTTCATCTATGACAGACAGATAAACTCAGACCTTGTCTAAAGAAGGGGGAGGGGGAGAGAGACTTGTGGACTTTTAATTATATGATCCAATAAATCACCTTTAATCTCTAAATTAGAGTTGTTCAAAAGTTGCAAAAGGTCCTAATTAATAACAATTAATAATAATAAAAGCTAATTCTTCCTTACCTATAATCCTGCCTTGGCCTCCCAAGTGCTGGATTATTGATATGAGCCATCATCCTGGGCAAAAACAAAAAACAAAAAACAAAACCCCAACCTTTTCAAGATTTACTTTGTATTATTTCAATTATGTGTATCTAGGTGGGTGTATTTGTGGGCATACACCTGTGAGTGAAGGCTGGTGGTATCTGTCCTCTGGAGCTTGAGTTACAGGTAGGTGTGAGCTGCGCAACAGGGGTACTAGGAACCAACTCTGGAGGAGCAGTAAGTTACTCTCAACCACTGAGTCATCTCTCTAGCCCTTTCATTTTCTAAAAATAACATCTGTCTGTCTGTCTGTCTGTCTATCTGTCTAACTGTCTGTCTGTCTGTCTATCTATCTATCTATCTACCTATCTACCTATCTATCTATCTATCTATCTATCTATCTATCTATCTATCTATCTATCTATCTATCTATCTTCTTTGTATATGTGCATATGGAAGCTCACAAGTACCACAGCATGTAGGTGGAAGTCACAGAGGTCAATTTGTGGGGTTGATTATCTCCTTGGGTCCCAAGGACAGAGCTCAGATGGTCTGGCTGGGAATAGATACCTTTACTTGATGAGTCATCTTGCCTAATTCTATAATGTTTTGAAAGACTTACCTGGAATGGATGTAGACATCGTGGCAGAGTCTACCCTGAGTAATAAGTACTGCTTAATCAACCACTGGATGATGTATGTATACAAAAGATTTAGAACCACAGACATGTCTTTCACATTGCATTGAAGTCTACAGACATCCAATTTGACCAAAAATTTTTTAAAAAAAAGAAAAAGAAAAATGCCCACTTTAAACATCACTCTTTAATTCTTAGAATCTGAGAGAAGATTCTGTATGTGACCAGGAACAGAAAGTCTCTATTCTCATGAATAATATTTTAAGTTAAAAGCTACCAAAGAATTACCTTGGACACCTGGAGGTTAAGGACTACTGGTATGTGAATTGAAAAGAAGAATAAAAACCAGAGCCATCTTTATGATCATGTATTTTTAAAACATTACTGTGAAGATGCAGAATCTAAAAACACTATCCTCAAATTTTGGTGGAAAGATTGCTAAAGGGGTTCTTTGGTTAGCTTCATTATTCTTGATTCACATACTAAATCTCTATCAGATCACAGTCAAACTACCAAGACTGGCCAAGCAGGAAGGACAAAACTCTAACTGTATCCCATCTACAACAAGACCCTATTACTTCCCACTATATTTTAGTCAGATAACACAGATTTTATGCACAATTTTTGTTCCAAAAAAAGAGCCAATGAAGTAGAATAGTTATTAGAAGTATATAAAAAGTTGGGTTGGAAAGACGTCTTGGTAGTAAAGAATGCTTGGGACATTTGCAGAGGATCCAAGTTCGGTTCCCAGGCCCACATTAGGCATCTCACATCTATGACTACACAGTTCCAAGGAATATGACGTCATCTTTTGCCTTCTCTAGGCACCTGCACACATGTGGCAAGTATTCCCAAAGACACATTTACACATGTACATGAATAGGAAAATGTTTTAAATTTTGGAAAAAATAAATTACATGAAGTAGAAAATGAAGGGCCACTTCTTGGCAGTTACATGCACTTAAAAATACTTTTAAAATTCATTTATGTTATATATACACATGTTTTATGTACATACAAGTTTGTATAATTCCCCTGGGATGTTGTTTTAATTAGCATGTTCTATCATGATCAGGATTCAGATGAGTACTGTCCCCCTCCAAAGTAAGTAAGTCCCTGTTCTTTGAGAGTTTAAATTCTCTTTATGGCACTAAAATGCTCTTCAGGGAAATCTGGCTAGGGAGGAAAGAGTAAATTGGCCCAGACCCTCCTAGGCCAGCTGTCAGGATCTAGACTGCTGAGAGCTAGCTGGTTCTGAGTAAGCAGCCTGCCTCCATCTTGGGCTTGAAAGACCATCTTATAGTAGAAGCAAACTAGGTCCATTCCTCTTTATGATTGAACATCTGTGTCTGAAGGGTTGGGCTATGCCCCACCTGTAACCATAACTACAAACAGTTCTGTACTGGCTGTTCCAAGAATAATAATCATGCCTTTGTTCCAAAAAGTTATTTATAACCCATCTTGCAGTCCTATCCTTGTTTCAATCGGGTATATGACTCTCTGTGATGACCTTGTTTTGACCACCTGTTATGTTCTGCTTCTGTAATCCCACCTATTTTCCCCCAATTTGAACCTCCATCCTGACCCCTAAGCTCTATAAAAAACTTGTCTTTCTCAGATCCAATGTTGACCTCTCCAACACTGTCTTAGAGGAGCCAGCCCAACTTGCTTTAATTAATTTGGCCATGATGATTTGGTTGGATCATCTTCAGGGTTAACAGTGCTAGTTGGGCCTTGAAGGTGTGTGGCTAAGCAGTGGAAAAACAGCCACATTTGAGAAGATGCAGCCTCAGAAAAATGTGAGACCAGGGTGATGAATCAGAGTCCCCAGGCTCTTTTGCAAGGCGTTTGGAAGCAGCGCTAAGCTAGGTTGGCCCATGGGAGCCCTTGGTAGTGAGGAGAGAGCCCTGGAGACTGAGAGGAAGCATCTTAGATGTACAAGCCAGTAGAGTCCCAATGACTACCTGTCTTAATGGGAAATGTGGCCTCAGTTGAACCTTGACCATGATAGAGCAAGTCATTTCAATTATAATAATATCACACCATGACCTCAGCAGGTGCTAGATATTGTAAAGCTGTCATTAAACTAGATCTATAAGCAGCCAGATGGACATGTTTGCTTCAATACAACAGACTCCTGTAGATTCATGACCAGATTAGAGTACATGCATGTACCTTTTAACCACCTTAGACTTGGTCCAGTTTAATATACCATATATTTTTTCTTTATGAAATTCTGAAGATGACATGATATATATCGTTTTTTTTTTTTTTTCCAGATAAGGTGTCTGTAGCCAGGGTGGCCCTTTTTGACCTTCTTTGTGCTAAGATTACAAACATGCAACATCATACATCACTTGTACATAATGTGTTTATATTATTACTTTATACTTTGTGTATAAAAGGGTCTCACTGTGTAGCCCAGGCTGACCTCTAGTTTGAGATAGACCCTCTTCTTGCCTCAGCTTCTTACTTGAATTGCAGGCATGTACTACCACACCTGGCTAAAAATACTGCTTTTTAAAAAATTTTTTTAAAGAATTATTTATTTATCTTATGTATATTGTAGCTGTATACTGTACACTGTAGCTATCTTCAGATATACCAGAAGAGGGCATCAAATCTCATTACAGATGGTTGTGAGCCACCATGTGGTTGCTGGGATTTGAACTCAGGACCTCTAGAAGAGCAATCAGTGCTCTTAACTGCTGAGCCATCTCTCCAGCCCTTAAAAAAAAATTAACAGTCTTCCTGAGTGATCTTTCTTTCCTTCCTTTTCTTCTGCCCCTTTCATTCACTCTCAGACAGGTTATCAAAATGTTTAGGCTCTTCTGGAACTCATACATAGCCCAGGCTGGCCTTGAACTTTGGGAGAGTCTCTTGTCTTTTTGTTTTGTTTTGTTTTGTTTTGTTTTGTTTTGTTTTGTTTTGTTTTGTTTTGTTTTGGTTTGGTTTGGTTTGGTTTGGTTTGGTTTGGTTTTTGTTTTTTTGGTTTTTTTTGGTTTTTGGTTTTTGGTTTTTGGTTTTTGGTTTTTGGTTTTTGGTTTTTGGTTTTTGGTTTTTGGTTTTTGGTTTTTGGTTTTTGGTTTTTGGTTTTTGGTTTTTGGTTTTTGGTTTTTGGTTTTTGGTTTTTGGTTTTTGGTTTTTGGTTTTTGGTTTTTGGTTTTTGGTTTATGGTTTGGTTTTGGTTTTGGTTTTTCAAGACAGGGTTTCTCTGTGTAGCCCTGGCTGTCCTGGAACTCGCTCTGTAGACCATGTTGGCCTCAAACTCAGAAATCCACCTACCTCTGCCTCCCAAGTGCTGGGATTAAAGGCATGTGCCACCACCGCCTGGCCAAGGAGAGCCTTGGCCTCCAGAATGCTGGGGAAATAGCAGTGAACCATTATACTTGGCTGGCTGAATGACCACAGTTAATGAACACTTCAGGTGACATTTCCTCACACAATTTCCCTTCAATTTTAAACATTTTTGTGTCACTAGGTTCTCATACATGATCTGGTAAAATATTCTGGCTGGGATGCTATCTGGTCTGTGTATGTGTATGTATGTATGTATGTATGTATGTATGTATGTATGTGTGTGTGTGTTTTAAGATTTTGTCCTCCATGGTTACTGATAGTAATCAAGATACTATTTTTCTTTAAGAGATGAAGTGACAGTTTTGATTATGGAAAGGTGACATCCTGCTATGACAGCAGTACTATTGAACTCATTCAATATTGGTGACATTCATATCTAAATTATAAAATAAAATGTATAGTCAGTTATCCAAGGGGCTTAATAACAAAGCTCTTGTTTTGTTGAGAATAATGTTTGTCTGGGACAACATGGAGACAGTGAAAAGATCCAAGTCCTTCTACAAAATGGAGGAGGCACACTTGGTGCCTTCTAAGCCAAGCCCGAGGTACAAATGAATGAAGGGAAAATACAACTGAACTGGGTGTGATGGTGGATGGTGCCTGCCTGTCATTCCAGAACTCTTGAAGGACAGGCAGGTGTATCAGAAGTTTAAGGTTGTCCTTAGCAACAGAGTGAGCTCACGCTTATCCTGGCCTATGTATGAGGCACCATTTCATAAAAGAGAGTGCTGGAGAGATGGCAAAGTGCTTAAGAGTGCTTTGTCTTCTTACGAAAGGCCGGCGTTCGGTTCCCATTACTCATGTTGGATGACTCAGAAAGCCCAGAAGCTTCCTTCAAAGGGATCTGATCTCTTCTCCCACCTCAGCCCTGACCACCCCCCACCACCACCACCAAGCCCTGAGAGAGGATTTCACTGTGTAACCTGGCTGGCCTGGAGCAGACTGGCTTCAGATTCGGAGATTTGCCTCCTGAGTGCTGAGGGGTAAAAGGTGTGTACCACCAGTGCCCATCCTTTCTTTTTGTATATTTTAGATTTCATTATTTTATTTTATGTGCATAAATGCCTTCCCTGCATATATGTGTACCACATACATGCTTAGTCCCCAAAGAAGTCAGAGGAAGGTATCAGACCCCCTAGAACTGAAGTTACAGGTGGCTGTGAGTCACCCTGTAGATGCTACAAATTGAAACCAGGGTCCTCTGCCAGAGTAACCAGTGCCCTTAACCATTGAGCCACCTTGCCAGCCCATTTAACCCACTTTTAAAGGCACCTTCATTCACATGTTCATAATCCCTACCCATATACACATAAAAATTATCTGCAAGGTTTCTTGGGGTGTGTATGGCTTTTTTCAAGGCAGGTTTCTCTGTGTAATCCTGGGTGTCCTGGAACTTACTCTGTAGATCAGGCTGGCCTCGAACTCACAGAGATATGCCTGCCTCTGCCTCCCAAGTGCTGGGGTCAATGGCTCATGTCAGTACCACCCAGCTAATGGTATGTATTTTTTAAGCCAACCAGTAACTGGGATAGAGGAAAGTTTTCAAAAGGTATTTTACTGAATGCCAAAACAATCCAATTAGAACTTCAGATTCTATGACATCAACAGCGATATAATTTATTCACACAGATACATTTATTGAAATTACACTATGTACTGGGTACCATGTGATTTCTTGGAGATGCTCACTGTGAGCAAAACAAACATATTATCTTTGTAACCTTCAGACGCAGACAGGCACAAAAGACTACATAAAGAACAACAAAGACAGAAAGCTAGGGACAGCTTTAGACTTGGCTTCCTTGCCAGCTCTCCATCTTCTTCATTCTTGTTTAGACTTCTGCTCATAGGCCTGCTTCCTCGGTCTCCCCGTGTCCCCTTAGCTCCACTTGCAGTCTGTGGAATGAGTCACAGCTTTTTACTGCAAGGGAATGAGGTTAAGAACCATTATGAACCCCACGCAGCCCTCAAAGGGTAAGGCTGTTATATAAGGCAGGACCCAATTATCTCCCACACTGGAACAAATGAAGCCAAAGCTCCAAGCAGCAGTGCTGACCGTAGCCATCGTCCCTGCAGGGGTTTCTTCATGGCATCTCTGGTCTGGTTTTCTCCTCACTTTTAAGTCAGGCCTGTGAAAACTCACTTTTTTAAAAAAAGAAATTATTTTAATTTATGTGTTATGTGTCTGTATGTATAAATGTCACATGTGTGCAAGATCCAGCAGAGGCCAGAAGAGGCATGGATCCAATCCCCTGGGGCTGAAGTTACAGGTGACCAGGAGCAGCTGGATAGGGAGCGCTAGGAGCGAACTCAACTCCTCTGGGAGAGCAGTCAGCAGCACTCTTATCCACTGAGCCATCTGTACAGTCCCAGAAATTCACTTTCTGCAGGGTTAGTTGAGCTCATGGGGGCAGGAACAACTTTAGACTTGTAGTGGTGACTGGATTCCCTTAGAAAAGACCAAAGTCGCCGGGCGGTGGTGGCACACACTTTTAATCCCAGCACTTGGGAGGCAGAGGCAGGCAGATTTCTGAGTTTGAGGCCAGCCTGGTCTACAGAGTGAGTTCCAGGACAGCCAGGGCTACACAGAGAAACCCTGTCTTGAAAAAAACAAAAACAAAAAAAAAACCAAACAAACAAAAAACCCGAAAAAAAACCCCACACACAAAAAACCAAAACAAACAAACAAGAAAGAAAGAAAGAGAGAGAGAGAGAGAGAGAGAGAGAGAGAGAGAGAGAGAAAGAAAGAAAGAAAGAAAGAAAGAAAGAAAGAAAGAAAGAAAGAAAAAGAAAATAAAAGAAAAGACCAAAGTCTATTCTTTCATCACCATGTGGGAACATACTGAGGAGACCATCTACAAACTGGAGAGAGAATTCTCACCAGACTCCAAAGCATATCAACAACTTTTTAAAATATAAACCTTTGAGGTTTTATTTTATTTTTAAAATAAGCTTTACTTGTTTATTTTGTGTTACTTTGCAGACAAATGTACAGAGGTACTCCTATGGAAAATCAAGCTTGAACGAGTTCTCTTCTTCCAACATGGGAGTCCTAGGGACTTTCTTTACTGGGCTAGAAAGGGGTTTGTTGTTGTTGTCTGAGACAGGGTTCTGGTAGTCCAAACTGGCTTCATTCTTGTGTACTAGAGACTGGCCTTGAAGTCCAGAGGATTATAGATGCATATCACCACACCTGTCTCCAGACTCCCTTTTTAAAAGACAAGGTCTCATGTATCCGAGGCTCAAATCAAATTCACTAAGTAGCTAAGGATGACTGTGAGTATCTGATCCTCCTGCCTCCAGCCCCTGAGCACAAGGATTACACATGTATTCTACCATGCCTGGCTCATGTGTAGCGGAGATTGAACCCAGAGCATCGTCTCTTCAAAGCAAGCATCCTACCATGTGAGCCACATGGCTGTGTCCCTCCTCACTTTTTTCCTCATTCACAGTGGTCATCCGGCTTTAGCTGCCTGAATCCTGAAATTACAGGCCTGTGCCACTACATCCAACTCAAGTTTATCTCTCCTCTTTTTGCCCAACAACACAGGTGCTCCTAGAACTACCAGGTAGAATTAGATGACCCAACCCTGCCCACATCATCTGGTACTTTGACACTTAGGTTTGGAGAGGCAAATGGAATATTTTGTTTGTCACAATTTCATGCTGGAGTTACACTAGGAGAAGATCATCCCAGAGTCGACTTGCAACAAAAACTATCAGATGAAAACAAAGGTCAGAGGATGTGATGCACAAGTCAGGACCTAGGCAGTCAGAACCGGAGCTACCTGCCACAAGTTGGTTTGTATGGTCTAGAAAATTTCCAAGGAATGAACCTCTTCCAAAAGGAGATGAAGCCAAATTTGGACTCTGGAAAAGAGGAGAGGAGTATCACTCATGGTCAGGTCTGACCTTGTCTCCATAGAGACTGTCATGAGAACAGGGAGGGAAAGGTAAGACAAAGAGGATGTCTTCTGAAAACTCAAACAAGCTTCTCTCTAAAACCTCGGGTGAGATCAAAGGCAACAGAACCAGGCAATTCTAAGTCCCTAAATACCATCTCAGCCCCTCACTGGTCCTGTGATTTGGGTAACTTGTTTTCAATTCCCCATGCTTTAAATTGCCTTTGTGTGTGTGGTGGGGAGGTGGGAGGGAGATAGGGGTGGGTGAGTGAGAGGGATAGAGGGGGTAGGGAGGGTTAGGCTGAAATGGGATCTCACTGTATTCTAGGCTGGCCTGGAATTCACTGTGTAGCCCAGGCTAACTAAACATTCAATTTTCCTACCTTATCCTCTTGAGTGCCAGGATTATAGGCATGAACCACCACCATCCAGGGAGGAGGTACTAGAAGATGTAAGAAACCTGGAAAAAGTGGGATCTAGTTGGAAGATCTGAGAGCTTGGGGGCCATCATCGGGAATGATTAAGGGGTTCCTAGTGGCTCAGTTCCCTGCTATTTTGTCATTTTACTGAGGCAAGGTCTCATAGAACCCTGTCTAGCTTTGAACTCACTATGCAGCGAAGGCCGATCTTTAATTCCTCATCTCCCTGTCTCTACTTCCCAAATGCTTGGATTATAGGCATGTACCACCACACCTAACTGCTTTCTGATTTTAAGATATGATGTCTTCCTTCTACAGGTGATACAGTCAAAGTGGGTCCCTTGCCAGAGCCAACCTCCCAAACTGTGAAATTATTATTACTAACTCTCTTGTCTTTATAAAGTTAGCCTGCCTCAGGTATTTTATTATATTATTAAACAGGAAACTAATAGAGCGCTTGCAGTTGTTTCTAGTGTGTGAGCAAGAACAATAATCACGACAGCAGTGGCGTTGCATTTTTATACCCAGCCTTTCATCTCAGGGGTGAATTAGCATCATCAGCTCACTAGTCATGGGAACACTTGCTTCAAGTTATGTTTAGTGGTTAATTTTAATTATCCTTTCCATGGATGGAGAAGCTGCAATTGAAGTATAGTCATTCCCAGTGCTACATAACAATTTCGATTTTTTTTTAATTAAGATTTCTAAATCTTTCAAGTTTGAAAGCATCAATCCTATGAGTTAATATTTGGGATATCTGCGTTTTAGGGCATCATTTATTAGTTAACATTTACATACCTTAGAAAAACTTTTCTTTCTGGGCAGTGATGGCGCACGCCTTTAACCCCAGAATTTGGGAGGCAGAAGCAGGCAGATTTCTGAGTTCGAGTCCAGCCTGGTCTACAGAGTGAGTTCCAGGACAGCCAGGGCTATACAGAGAAGCCTCGAAAAACAAAAAAATAACAATAACAACAACAAAGAAACAAAAACAAAAAGAAAAACTTTTCTTAGCCAGGCATGACATTAATTTCAGCACTGGGAAGCAGAGGCAGGAAGCAGAGTTTGAGGCTAGCCTGGTCCACATAACAGGTTCTAACCTAGCCAAGGCTATAGAGTAAGATCATATCTCAAATAAAACAGCATCACAAACATAAAAAGCCAACTTCTTCAATATGCATCAGTCAGGAGCCATTTCTGACTTTTCTCAACAATTCCTCCTTCTTTTAGGGTTTCCAAGTTTAATGGATTAGTTATAATTAATTAATTGATTAATTAATTAATATTAATTGAATGAGTATATATGTTTTGTCTTTGTGTATGTCTTGAATTATGTACGTGCCTAGTGCCCTCATAGGCCACAAGAGGTTGTTGGATCCAATGGAACTGGAGTTACAGACAGTTATAAGCTACCATGTGGTTCTGGGAATTGAACCCAGGTCCTCTGGAAGAGCATCCAGTGTTCTTAACCATTGAACCACCTCTCTAGGCACAGCTGATTGGTTCTTTACACATTTTTTTCTTTTTTAAAGACATCCTTTGTTTCAGAGCTGTTCTAGATTTACAGCAATGAGGAGAGGATGGTCCAGATTCCTCCTGCTCTCCTCCATTTGCACCATACCCAGCATCCTCCATTGTCAGCATCACTACAAGAGGAGGACCTATGGAGTGCTGAATGATCTACACTGACACATCTTACAGCCTACACTCAGGTGACAGTTTACAGAGCAGCTGACTCTCATGCTGTAAATTCTCCATAGATGTGTAATGACATAGGCCACCCCCAGCACAGTGATACAGAATATTCTCTGTCCTCAAAATCTATGCTGAGCTTGTTCATCTGTCCTGTTTTCTTACCATTGGTATCCCTGGTGTTTGTATAGTATCAATGGTTTAACATTTTTAGAGTGTTATTGATTTGTGCAGTCACTCTTTTTCATATAACTTGTTTGTTTGTTTGTTTGAGAAAGGGTCTCTCTGTAAAGCCCTGGCTCTTCTGGAACTCTCTCTCTTTATAGACCAGTATAGCCTCAAAATCAGAGATCCTCTGCCTCTGCCTCTGCCTCCCTCTGCCTCTGCCTCTGCCTCTGCCTCTGCCTCTGCCTCTGCCTCTGCCTCTGCCTCTGCCTCTGCCTCTGCCTCTGCCTCTGCCTCTGCCTCTGCCTCTGCCTCTGCCTCTGCCTCTGCCTCTGCCTCTGCCTCTGCCTCTGCCAAGTGTTGGGACTAAAGGCATGTGCCACCATGACCCAGACAGACATCTTACACTCAGCAAAATGCATTCCAGTTTCCTCTCTGTTCTAACTCTTTTCTTTTTAGTATTAAATTATCTGGGTACAACCACACTTGAGTTAATTCACTCAAATCTATTTCATTTTTAATTGAGCACAGACTCTCAGTAGATAACTGGGAACCAGACAGGAAGTAAAAAGGTAGGCTGACACTGAAGAAAACTTGAGAAAATAAAAGAAAATTTTCTTTAAAATGATTGTCTGAGGCTTAGGGAAAATTACTTTGTCCTTGAGCAAGGGTCTCTTTCCACCCACCTCTCCTTTCTTCTTTCTTTCTGGTTACAGAAGCAACTCTACTGAGTGTCCTGCAACACTTGTTTCATGTCAAGAGGAACTAGGCATGGGGGATGGGGGTGGGGCTTAGCTGGTCAAGGTCATAGGCTTCTCAGTGATGCACTGTGAAGTGGCTAAGCTACTGAGATGATTTGTTTGAGCTCTGTCAATACAAGATTCTTGCTTCATTTCCCCTTCCTCTGCTTCCAGTGGCTTGAAAGAAATGAATACTTCACACTTGCAGCAAAGTGGTTTTGAATCCAAGGGTGTCACAAGAGCCAAAGCTTTGTTCTATTGTCCATGATTCACAGTTTACTTCTGATTATTTATATTATTGTTTTTTGTTTGTGTGTTTGCTTGAGACAGCATCTCGTGCATCCCAGGCTGGACTTGAACTCATTATCTAGTTGAGGCTGGCTTTGAACTCATGATCCCAAATATTAGTATTACAAGTATGCACCACTCGTTGTTTTATGTGGTGCTGGGGACCATCAGTCATGCAAGACAAGTGTTCTACAAACTGTGCTACATACTTAGCCCCGGTTTTAGTTTTCTGAAATAGTGTGCTGGTTAGTAATGATTGTCAACTTGATAAGGTCTAGAATCACGTAGGAAACAAGCTTCCGGGTATCCGCAGTGAGGGGAGTTAGATTAGGTTACTTCACGTGACAAGACCCACCTTGAATGTGGAAGGAGCCATTCTGAGGGCTGGAGTCCTGGTCTCACTAGAAAAACAAAAGCAGGGCCCGAGGAATGGCTAGCAGGCAAAGGTGCTTGCTGCTAAGCTGGGTGACCTGAGTTCGATCCCTGGAGCGTACATGTTGGTAGGTGAGTACTGAGTCCTGCAAGTTGTTATGAGCATACATGTACACAAACAATGAATAAATAAAGTAATAAATAAAGTAGGTTTTTAAAAAGGGGACAAAGCAAGCTGAACACTTCATCAGTGGCCTTCGTCTCTTTTTGCTTCCTGACCGTGGACACAATATAACTAGCCTCCCTCTGCTCTCTGTCACCAGACCTTCTCTGTCCTGACGGATTGCAGCCACTAGAACTATAAGCAAAGATAAACAAACACAAATGGCAAAAGCCCTCCCTTCCTTAGGGAGCCTCTTGTCGGTTATCTGAGCATGTCAACGAGAAAAGTAACCAAGACAGGTGGTGGTGGTTGGGGGTGGGGGTGGGGTTGGGGTTTGCAACAGAGCCAAACCCGGAACTCAGAATCCTCTTGCCTCTGCTTCTCAAATACTGATGTCCTGCTTCTTGAATTCCAACACCCTGCAAGTCCAACAAACTTCTCTAGACACTTGAAATGTCCAGTGATGGTACTTCCAAATGGACTTTTGCTTAAGAAGTAACTGCGAGGTCAAAGTAGACTGGTCTCAGCCATCCTCTGCTTTGTCGTGCTCCAGTCTCAGTATCCCCCCAAGGCATTCACGCAAATGCAATCTGTCTCACTCATGTAAACACTTTTTAGAACAATTCTCGAACAGCAGTGCAATGATGTACCCCCCCCCCAGAGAATTACATAAAATAGTATCTTCACAACGAATTTATGCTACAAAACTATAAAGGGCTTACCCAAAATTGTATTCATCTGTGTTGTTTCTGGGGCAGGTATTGTCTCTATTGCTCTAAATAATTTATCTGGGATTCAAGATCTGACCATTAGCCCCTTTAACACAAACTCTAAAGATGGGGAAATGTCTCCTCCAGTGAAGCATTGAAGCAATGCAGTATGAATCCACATATAAGGCCCCACCTATTGTAGGGTTATTGGTCCCTTGTCTGCTCTGCCACAGGGCACGGATGCTGGGGAGGTGGGCCGAGAGGAGTCGATTGCGCTTACCCCACACAGTCACTGCTGGGTGGCTGAGGGAAGCCCCCGGACACTCTGAGGCTTGGGACAGCCCGAGCCAGCTTAGGGCTCCCCAGGCCTGCCTGCGATTAGGCGATTAGGCGTGGCAGTCTGGTTCTCAGGCTTTTGGACACCCAGGTGCTTTGGGAGCCACGGAAGAGCTGAGAACGA
>NC_000067.6:78610785-78613879 GCF_000001635.26 Mus musculus | reverse complement strand
GTCCCAAGAGGAGAATCTTTGGCTTGTCCGCTGATGGTTAGTTTGGGCTTGGTGGCAGCCATGGCTGGGAGCACGGGGAAGCATTCTATGGGAGATTAGACAGGCTCTCTGTAGGCAAAAGCCTTCTCCATCGCTCCCCACAACGGGTCAATGAAAGGAGGCAGTCCATGGTTTTAAGACATTTATTGTTATGGATAAGTAAAACCGTACCCCACTTCTCAGGGCGAGCCCGAGGTTAAACACCTTTTGTAGAGAGGAGTGTCTGGGCAGGAAAGCTTATTAGCTTAGCCACCAGGCCTTTAGGTACCTCTTTAAAATGGAGATCTGTCTTGAGCCTACTGTGACCATAGGTCGCATCCTCTACTTGTGGAGGGGCTTAGGGCATTGCCCTTACGTGACTGAAGGTCACAAATATATGTGGAGCTGCAGCTAGTGGCAGGGGCCTGGTGCCCCAGAACCAAGGGAAGCGCCTACCGTCACTGTCACCGGGGTTTCTGAGTCTTATAGCTCAACCAGAAACAAGGCTACCTTTCATGGTTCCACAACCTATAATCCTTGTGCTGGGATTCCTAGAACAAACTAGCTAGACTAACAGAAACAGAACTCCAGGTTCACTGGATTCAGCAAGAGAGCCTGAGTAATGATCTGAATGTTCCCACAGGCTCATATGTTTTCCTTGGTCGGCAGTTAGTAGATCTGTTTGGGAAAGATTAGATGTGGCCTTGTTGGACTAGGTGTGTCACTGTGGGGGTGGCTTTGAGGTTTCAAATGCCCTGGCCATTCACAGTTGTGCTTGTAGACCACTGTGGACTCTTAGGTACTGCTCCATGGATGCTGCCTGCCACAATGGCTGTGGATGGTAACCTTCCAGAACTGTGAGGTTTTATTCATTTGTTTGTTTAGGTTTTTCAAGACAGGGTTTCACTGTGTAGCCCTGGCTATCATGGAATTCCCTGGGCCCTGGGCTATCCTGGAACTCTGTAGACCAGGCTGGCCTCAGACTCACAGGGAGCCACCTGCCTCTGCCTCCCAAGCGCTGGAGTTAAAGGCATGCACCAACACTGCCCAGCTTTATTTATTTATTTTAATAAATTGCCTTGGTCATGGTATTTTGTCATAGCGGTAGAAAAGCAACTAGGGTACCCTGTATTACTAAAATTTCTTCTCTGGAAGAGAAGAGAAAATGTCAACCCATTCTTCATAAGGTTCTGAAGACAAACCAAAGTACAGTTCCACCGTGTTCAACATAGGGGAAACTAGTTAGTTTATTGGGCTTAGTTACAGCACTCGGGGATTATTGATAGGAGTGCGGGGGACATCCAAACAGCCACACTGGTACCTCTTCACCAAGCATGGATGATGACTTTCACATAGCCATCCATATAATGGAGTCCCAGCTTGCCCTACCTACTCCCAGAGACATATGAAATTAGGACAGGACTGCATGGAAGTGGCTGAGGGGGTGGCCAGATGTGCAGGTGACAGACCAAAGGCTCTACATACCCCTTCCTTCTACAAAGGAATATCAACAGTTTCCAGGTTAGACCCTGATGCACTCTTGAAAGCAGACACAGCTGGTGTAATTAAAGATGGCTGTTTAGCTTAGAGGGTAGGGCTGAACGACACCCTACCTCAGTATGCAATGCAGAGACTGATTGAGGAAAAAGCCAGATGTCAACCTTGGGTCTCCCAACACAGATACACACACATAGAGACACACAGAGACACACAGCAACACATGTACATACATGAACACACACATAGACACATAGACATAAGACATACAAAGAGAGACACACACACATAGAGACACACAGAGACACACAGCAACACATGTACATACATGAACACACACATAGACACATAGACATAAGACATACAAAGAGAGACACACACACAGACACACACACAGACACATAGACATATATACACACACAGAGACATACACATAGACACATACAAATACACAGAGACACACAGAGATACATAGACATAGGGATACATACACACAGACACATACAGACATACACACACACAGACATAGAGACACACACACACACACAACAGACACACAGAGACACACACACAGACACACAGACGTACATTCACACACAAAGAGACATACACACAGCCACACACAGACACACAGAGGCACACAGAGATACATAGTCATAGGGACACATACATACAGACACATACTCACACAGAGACACACATACACACACAGAGACATACACACAGACATAGAGACACACACAACAGACACACAGAGACACACAGACATACACACATGTACTAAAACCTTTATTTTCTCTGTATATGTGTGTGCATGGTTACGTGTGAAAAGGTATGCATGGAAGCCAGTGAGCCACCTTGGGTGTCTTCTTACACTGCCCTCTTCTTTCTTTGAGGCAGGTCTTTCACTGGCTAGAGTAGGCTAGATGGCTGGCCAGCAACTCCGAGTGAGCTGCTTGTGTCCCCAGGGCTCCTGCTAGATTATAAAGTATGTGCCACTAAATTCAACTTGTTTCAAGTGAGGGTTCTGAGGGATGAACTTACGTCCCCAAGGACAACTCTCTCGTGACTGGACAGTCCCTCCTCACCCCAGCTACAGACTTTCTTTTTTTAGAACAGTTTTGGGTTCCTGGCAACAGTGAGTGGGAAGCCTGACAGCTGCTGTGTCACCTGTCCCCCTCCAGTAATCTGAGCTCCTTTAGTTGGATTTCTTGTACTTACGGGTACTGAGAAAAAGTCTTAAGTAACATAATCTAAGGGGTGCAGTGACATAGATTATTGGGTCTTTGAATAGTGTTGGCATGACCATAATGGGTATTCCCATGTTCATAGCCAACTCCAAACTCAAAAGGCCTTTTAAACTTGCGTTCTCCTCACAGGGTTGCGACTGTTTTAATGAATACTGCAGCAGGATTCACTGCAACCCGCCACCTGCCTGCCCTTTACCTTAAGATTTCTGCTAAAATGGACCCTGAAACTCCATGTTAGCTCTTGGGTCTCTTCTTTCATCCAGCAGTCGCTCACCCTCTCCCACTCTCCCTAATTCTTGCTGTTTTTCTTCTCCCTCCCCAACTCAACT
>NC_000067.6:78609094-78610150 GCF_000001635.26 Mus musculus | reverse complement strand
CAAAATTCAGTATTTAATTGGGATGCCTGTTGTAGGCTGGAATTCATGTCAAAATGGTATTCACTTTGCGTACATTTTCAGTAGTTAAAAACAATAATCAAATAGGTAGGTCCTTGTTAATGGTTCAGAGATTTTTTTTTTTCCCTGACATAAATAAAAATGGTTTAAAATCTTTACCCAATGATGCTTTTGGTGACTTTTGCAAGGGACCTGATTGCTTTAAAAACCATCATTAAAGTATATTAACCAGGTTTATGCTGCCTATAAGCCAGACAGGAGAGCCAAAGGGCTTTGAGCTTTTCTTTTTAATCTATTTTAGGATCGCATTACTTAATGAGAAGAACCAAACATCTCTGTCATAAAACATCCCAGCTGTTGAGTCACCCCGAGCCACACGTAGGATAGCTCGGATTGGGAAATGAAAAGGAACCCCATGGCTAATTGAACTGATTGGAGAGGCAGTACAGCGAGGCAAAGGCTGTTCCATGAAGGCCGTTATCTCTTGAATCAGGTAAGCCTGCTCTTTGTTCAAATGTGCCCAGGAAACCAGCCTCTGCAACAGGGACTTGACTTAGTTCCTAGAACTAGAAAGTACCTAGGAGCCCACATCCTTAAAATCACATTTCAGATTCAAGGGGAAACACTTGCGTTCAAAACCAGTCTGCTTTAAGGGGAATTGCCAGATCCATTCTCCTAGACTCCCTGCCTGTACACACTGCTGTGAGGGGGCAAAAGTGACTTAACCCTCCTCTCCTTGTTTTCCTCTCGGGACAAATGAAATCCAGACAGGAGCAGCCCAGTGAGGAGCTTATCATGGGATAAGGAGGCCGACTGGCTCCAGGAAAAACTTCAACAAGATCAGTTACAGGAGCCCAGGTGGAACGTGTGCTTCCCTCCAGGATAGAGTAAGTTAGCATTTCATCTCCGTTTACGCAATGGTTTATGTCTATTTATCTTGGGGAAGGGAGATCTTTTCATCTTTATATTCTTTTCCTTAAAGCAGTTTTACACAGATTTATGTGGTTGTGGCGGGGTGTGGGGGGGGTGCCTTACCCT